>NC_058083.1:331511681-331811681 GCF_014858855.1 Bufo gargarizans
CCGCCGATCACCCCAGAAAAAAGTGAATGAAAAACGCTCTGGGCAGCCTAAAAACAGTGAGCAATTGAATAGCAGCAGTTCAATCATCCACAGCTGCAGATCGATTTCTGAATGAAGTCTTTTGGAGGAGTTAATCACTGCCTAATCTCGCCCTAACGTTGCAGCTGCAACCTCTCCCTACACTGATCAGAGCAGAGTGACGTGTGGCGCTACGTGACTCCAGCTTAAATAGAGGCTGGGTCACATGCTGCACTGGCCAATCACAGCCATGCCAATAGTAGGCATGGCTGTGACGGCCTCTTGGGGCAAGTAGTATGACGCTTGTTGATTGGCTGCTTTGCAGCCTTTCAAAAAGCGCCAAGAAAGTGACGAACACCGAACCCGAACCTGGACTTTTACGAAAATGTTCGGGTTCTGGTCCGTGTCACGGACACCCCAAAATTAACTATACAGTTCGGGTTCGCTCATCCCTATTCGTGAACATTTGAGAGAGTTTGAGCAATGGCGTTCACGAACCATCCCATCAGATGTTCGTTCATCACTGATGATGAATATTATACAAAATATTTGTGAAATATCGCAAATTCAAATATAGCCCCTGCCGCTCATCACTAGTTGCGACCACCCAGCAATCCATCATTGGCAGTCATGCTTGCACAGTATAGAAACAAACACTGGCCTCTCTAGTGGCCAGGACCATAGGAGTGCACATAGACTGGCGCTTTTTCCTATAGTGTGCAAGCACCACCACCGATGCTGAATTGAAGGGTGGCCGTAACTATGGAAACGAGAAGTGAATAATGTGATAGAAAAATTTGTATAGCCAGCAAAGGAAGCAATATGGACAATCAAAATACATTAGTTAGGTGCTTGTATTAAATTTCTCTACATGATAAATGCTATTTGCTGAAGTGAGACAACCCCTTTAAATATGTTAAATTAGTTTCTTCTGGTAGTTTCCATATAGTTGTTCAAAGTTAATAAAAAATGATACCTTCAAAACTGTTTCCATGGTATCATTTTTTATCACGTATTTTAATAGATTATATTAACAAAATCAAAGTTATTCTAGCTGTTACAGCTAATGTTGCTAAGCAACACTTAAATTGAGAATTCAGGACATAAAAAATTACTCAACAGATCTTTTCTCATTTCTAGATTCTTCTACTTTATTCAGATATTTAGTTATTTTCCCATGGATTTAAAGATTATAATAAAATAATTCAGTGTGTAATTGTATAAACATCTGCAATTTATATTTACTACTAGTGCTTCTTGATTATCTGTTACTGTAACGTTGCTAGCAGAGTTAACAGTAGAGATAAGTGCTTTTCTTAGCTCAGATCAAATTTTATAGCAAACAGTGCTTATTCAGCACAGTTGGCCAATGGCAGGCAAACGCTAAATTACAAGAAATTAAGATGAAAAAACATGTTATTGACGGTAGGCAAAGAAAAATTGTAAATTATAAAGTTATACTAAATCCAATTGATAATACAAGTAGCCTAGAGACATATGTAGTACATTTTGAACCAAGCCCCTCAGCAGGAATCCATAGTTGTTTGTGAGCTCTACAATATATGCATTTTGTCACGGCGTGGGGTGGGAACAAACTCCACACCGAACACAAAGGGGGAGGGGAGAGATATTAGGCCTGGAAACTAGGGATAGGGGGAATGGTCACACCTAGTGAGTCCCTAATATGAGCCCTAACTACTGACAGTATGAACAGACCTTGATTGCAGGAATGTTTATACACAGGAACCTATTTCACCCTAACAGGGCCCTGGAGATAGTGTGAGGACAGCGGATGGCCTGTTCCTTTCCAGCTGAAGGAACAGAAGACCCCCTCAGGCCTAATACCAAAAAGGTAGAGGAAATACAACAAAAAAGAAATAATGGAAAGACACTTAACTCCAAAGTATGTGGACGAGCAGGAACTCAGAGGAGAGCCAACACCGGCACTTCCAACATCCGAAAGGTGCTTTCAACAGCATAGCAAGATGGGTGAGGTCAGACAAAATAGGAGTTGGAATGACAACTTAATCTACACCTGAGACAAGAGTTGTGGTCATGACCAGCCAGTCTCTTAGATCTCCTGACCCCTGTCACTGGAGAGACCGTGACACATTTCTCCATATCAACCAAAACAGTGGCTGTACAATGGTGAATATTTTCTCATGTGAAAAAAAAATAAAAAAATCACCAGTGTCCATCTTGTTTAGCTAAAAACAATAAGAGTAAAGGAATAGAACATCAATAATGCTTAAACTAGTGAAAACACCAGTGAAATCATACATACAATTTTGGGTACTACAGTACTCTTCAGAGATGGTATCTGACAAAGGGTAACATCAAATGTAAGGTCATGGACTCAGGTTTATTGATTGGAAGAAAACCTTTTTGAGTTCCTGGAGCATGGAGACAGTGGTCTGTATGTTTAGTAACATGTTGAATGAATGAATGAATGAATTAATTAATGTTGTCTTTACATACAATTACACCTACAATTATGCTGTGCTAAATGAAATAATATTACATAATAAAGGTAATTTCCAGCTTTAAAATGTATGGCATAACTACAGGTTATGCAGTAAATATCTGATAGGTGCAGCTCCCACCTATAGGCCACTTGCCTATCTGCAGAACCGTAGTCTCCATACGATTAAATGTAAAAATATCCATGTTTGCTCTCAGCTAGTGATGAACGAACATTGGCCGGGACGGTTCGCGAACACGTTCGCTCTCAAATGTTTGTGAACCATGTGTTTGCAACGGGCCCCGTAGACTTAAATGGCAGGTGAACCTAAAAAACCTTCAGGTCATATTTGCAGCCACCAAATAATTACTAGAAGTGCACAAATAGTCCCACAACATGGAGAGTGACATGTATTATTCGAATTTGGGATCTCCATTCATAATTTTTTTCAATGCAAAATATTGGCAATGCAATTTTTGCGCGAAGGCACGGCCTACTACAGCAACTGGTTTCCACCAGAACAAATTTGGATGCTATCAGAAAAGATGGTTGGCAACAATTTCCGCAACGTTGAGGAAGAACTTCTCACTGTAAGTAATTTGACATTAAAGCAGTGTATTTGATTACATTTCACATGCATGTTAGAACAATCGCTGTATATGCAGATTGAGTGATTAAAAAAAGTGCCTTTGCAAAAATCCCTAATGATTTTTTTTTTGTGGTACACACAACTTCACATTTTACAAGGTCTCATGAGATATTAGTGATTGGTGCACTAAGAATTGTTGTGAGAACTTGCCAGTACAGGCCCCAAAAATTAGCCAATAGGCATTCACCTTGACAACACAGAACTTTGTAGGATTCTGTGGCTAGAGAAACATTAGACCGTCACAGGATAAATATGTAACTGACGGCCAGTACAGGCCCCAAAATTTAGGCATTCAATGGACATAAAAGGCCTTTTATGCTGCTGTACTTTCCAAAGACAGGGACCATGATTTGTTCTGGGTAGTGGTGGATATTTGTGAGGAAATTCAATCAAACGTGGTCGACTCGTCACATGTGTTAAATTCCTCCGAGATCCATGCCTCATTCATTTTTATTAATATGAGGTAGTCCACACTGTTATGAGCTAGGCGAGTGCTTATTGGTAAAGATCCCCCCTGCTGCGCTGAATGTCCTTTCGGACCAGTGGTTCCAATAGTGTTTGTCATTCTGTGTAGATGCGGTAACGCAGCAAAACCGCAAACAAATGCTGTACTACCTAAATGCACTATATAGAAAGTATATTATTGGCATATAACACCCCTGCTTAAATGACATTTTTTGGGGGGCAACTGGTAAATCACACCAGTAGAAATTATTTGTTCCAATAGTGGTTGTCACTCTGTAGATGCAGTAACGCAGCAAAACCGCAAACAAATGCTGCACTACCCAAATGCACTATATAGAAAGTATATTATTGGTATATAACACCCCTGCTTAAATCTAATTTTTAGGGGGGCAACTGGTAAATTACACTAGTAGAAATTATTTGTCCCAATAGTGTTTGTCACTCTGTGTAGATGCGGTAACGCAGCAAAACCGCAAACAAATGCTGCACTACCTAAATGCACTATATAGAAAGTATATTATTGGTATATAACACCCCTGCTTAAATCAATTTTTTTGAGGGGCAACTGGTAAATCACACCAGTAGAAATTATTGGTTCCAATAGTGTTTGTCACTCTATGTGTAGATGTGGTAACGCAGCAAAACAGTAAACTAATGCTGCACTTCCCAAATGCACTATATATATCACTTCGAGAATTTGCGAAGATTTAGAATATGGTGCTGTGACGAAAGCACCTTCATCACTGGGAGTTAGGGAGGCCTGCTTACCAGCCTCTTGCCCTGTGAGTATGGCCCCTGTGACTCTATTTGGGCATATTGGATTTCAAAGGCACTGTTTCTGCCCTGTGGACTTTTTACTGGAACTATTTGGGGCATGTGACCATGTGCACGGTGGGGCAAAAATAAGACTTCCAGGAAATTCCTGAACCCCTGAACCAATATGAGTGATTTTTTGATAGGTTGTTCACCCAGATCAAGGCTATCAGAGGATGTAACTTTTATGGGGATATGTGGTGTTTTGGGGTGTTTTCTGTGGTTGGGAAAAGTTTGTATTTTATGCCTTTGAGTCCATTGTGTTTGTTAAATATATCACAGGCGGAGTCCATTGTGTTTGTTAAATATGTCACAGGCAATGCCATTGTGTTGTTAATTGCTTCACAGACAATGACTATTCTGTTATTGATTGTGTCACAGGCAATGCCATTGTGTTTGTTGAATGTATAGTTTTTGTGTTTAAACTGTAAAACTGTAAATGATTGGCTGCTATGTTATGTCCTCAGTTCCCAACCAGGTCCACAGGGGTGGTACCCTTGTTGTACAAAAGGCAATGTGTACAAAAGGCAATGCTTGTGTGGTCAATAAAGAGTTCCTGTGTTACATTCAACATAGAGCCTTGTCTCATGTGTGTGGGGATTGCTATATGCTGTATACTCCCCTGGCCTTAAAGGGAACCTGTCACCAGTTTTATGGTGTCCTAACTAAGGGCAACTTAAATAAGTGACTGATTCGCTATCAAAATGCTGGGTCACTTTCTTTAATTGACCCAGTCAATCTGCCAACATCTTGTATTGAAAAGCTCCAGCTGATAATGATGAGTCATGAATATTCATGAGCTCCTGACTCTCCCCGCCCACCTGCTGCTGAGTGACAGTTTGTTTCCATAGGAATCAGCAGCAGGTTGGCTGCAGTGGCTATAGCTCTGAATTAAATATACGCTGGACTCGATGACCTCACGCCGGACTCGAAACAGCTCATTAGCATGCGGCATGCGGCATCTTTGAGTGTATATTATGAGGTAACCATCTGTCACACCAGTAAGTGAATACATCTAAGGCACTTTTTAGTAGTTAATGATTGTGTATAATTAGTTAGATTATAATCAAATATCCACATGACAGGTTCCCTTTAACCCCTAGCTCTTGTAAGAGCTGTTCCTGTTCATTGTTCCTGTGGTGGTTACCGTGTTGAATGGAGTGTTTGGAGTCCTCGGGAAGCACTAGGAGCATCCATCAACGGAGGTACCCAGTCAGGGTGCCAGGAGATTCGTTAAGGTACTATATATTTGTATTAGTGAATATTCAAGATTTTGTTTTCATCAGTAACCTCTCTTCTTGCTTGTTGGCCAATGAGAAGACTGCAATGTTTTTGTCTGAGCTTAGCAACATTCCTAGCAACCAACAGGAAAGTTGCCTACCCCTTAATATATAAGGACCTCCCCAGGAGCAATTTTCTGAGTTTTATGGAGTTCTGAGAGAGACAGCAGTGTCATTACTGTGCTTTACTTTTTAAAGCACAGAACATCCTATGGACAGATGAGACCAAGATCAACTTGTTCCAGAGTGATGGGAAGAGAAGTGTATGGAGAAGGAAAGGAACTGTTCATGATCCTAAGCATACCACCTCATCAGTAAAGCATGGTGGTAGTAGTGTGATGGCGTGGGCATGTATGGCTGCCAATGGAACTGGCTCTCTTGTATTTATTGATGGTGTGACTGCTGACAAAAGCAGCAGGATGAATTCTGAAGTGTTTCAGGCAATATTATCTGCTCATATTCAGCCAAATGCTTCAGAACTCATTGGACGGACCTTCACTATGCAGATGGATAATGACCTAAAGCATACTGCAAAAGAAACTAAAGAGTTTTTTAAGGGAAAGAAGTGAAATGTTATGCAATGGCCAAGTCAATCACCTGACCTGAATCCAATTGAGCATGTATTTCATTTGCTGAAGACAAAACTGAAGGGAAAATGCCCTAAGAACAAGTAGGAACTGAAGACAGTTGCAGTAGAGGCCTGGCAGAGCATCACCAGGGATGAAAGCCAGAGTCTATCCATTCCAGACTTCAGGCTGTAATTGTCTGCAAAGGATTTGCAACCAAGTATTAAAAAGTGAAAGTTTGATTTATGATTATTATTATTATGTCCCATTACTTTTGGTTCCTTAACAAGTGGGAGGCATACACGCAAACTGTTGTAATTCCTACACTGTTCACCTGATTTGGATGTAAATACCCTCAAATTGAAGCTGACAGTCTGCAGTTAAAGCACATCTTTCATTTCAAATCCACTGTGGTGGTGCATAGAGCCAAAAATTTTAGAATTGTGTTGATGTCCCAATTTTTATGGACCTGACTATATGTGGCTGGAGGTATATTATACGGTCATTGGATATCAATTTTACTGTTGGCCAGGTAGATTATAGGCCCCATAAATTATGCATTCAGCGTACAGTAAAGATCAAGTGATTATGTTGCTGGAGGTATATTAGATTGTTAATGGATATAAATTTTTACTGCAGGCCAGTGACGTACAGGCCCCACACATTAGGCATTTACCGGACAGAAAACATCAAGTGATTATGTGGCTGGAGGTACTGTATATAAGATGATAAATAGATATCAATTTTACTATAGGCCAGCGGAGTATAGTAGAGTTGAGCGAACACCTGGATGTTCGGGTTCGAGAAGTTCGGCCGAACATCCCGGAAATGTTCGGGTTCGGGATCCGAACCCGATCTGAACTTCGTCCCGAACCCGAACCCCATTGAAGTCAATGGGGACCCGAACTTTTCGGCACTAAAAAGGCTGTAAAACAGCCCAGGAAAGAGCTAGAGGGCTGCAAAAGGCAGCAACATGTAGGTAAATCCCCTGCAAACAAATGTGGATAGGGAAATGAATTAAATTAAAAATTAAATAAATAAAAATTAACCAAAATCAATTGGAGAGAGGTTCCATAGCAGAGAATCTGGCTTCCCGTCACCCACCACTGGAACAGTCCATTCTCAGATATTTAGGCCCCGGCACCCAGGCAGAGGAGAGAGGTCCCGTAACAGAGAATCTGTCTTCATGTCAGCAGAGAATTAGTCTGCATGTCATAGCAGAGAATGAGGCTTCACGTCAGCCACCACTGCAACAGTCCATTGGCATATATTTAGGCCCAGCACCCAGGCAGAGGAGGGAGGTCCCGTAACAGAGAATCTGTCTTCATGTCAGCAGAGAATTAGTCTGCATGTCATAGCAGAGAATGAGGCTTCACGTCAGCCACCACTGCAACAGTCCATTGGCATATATTTAGGCCCAGCACACACACAGGCAGAGGAGAGAGGTCCCGTAACAGAGAATCTGGCTTCATGTCAGCAGAGAATCAGTCTGCATGTCATAGCAGAGAATGAGGCTTCACGTCAGCCACCACTGCAACAGTCCATTGGCATATATTTAGGCCCAGCACACACACAGGCAGAGGAGAGAGGTCCCGTAACAGAGGATCTGGCTTCATGTCAGCAGAGAATCAGTCTGCATGTCATAGCAGAGAATCAGGCTTCACGTCAGCCACCACTGCAACAGTCCATTGTCATAAATTTAGGCCCAGCACCCAGGCAGAGGAGAGAGGTCCCGTAACAGACAATCTGGCTTCATGTCAGCAGAGAATCAGTCTGCATGTCATAGCAGAGAATGAGGCTTCACGTCAGCCACCACTGCAACAGTCCATTGGCATATATTTAGGCCTAGCACACAGGCAGAGGAGAGAGGTCCCGTAACAGACAATCTGGCTTCATGTCAGCAGAGAATCAGTCTGCATGTCATAGCAGAGAATGAGGCTTCACGTCACCCACCACTGCAACAGTCCATTGGCATATATTTAGGCCTAGCACACAGGCAGAGCAGAGAGGTCCCGTAACAGACAATCTGGCTTCATGACAGCAGAGAATCAGTCTGCATGTCATAGCAGAGATTGAGGCTTCACGTCACCCACCACTGCAACAGTCCATTGGCATATATTTAGGCCTAGCACACAGGCAGAGCAGAGAGGTCCCGTAACAGACAATCTGGCTTCATGACAGCAGAGAATCAGTCTGCATGTCATAGCAGAGAATGAGGCTTCACGTCACCCACCACTGCAACAGTCCATTGGCATATATTTAGGCCTAGCACACAGGCAGAGCAGAGAGGTCCCGTAACAGACGATCTGGCTTCATGTCAGCAGAGAATCAGTCTGCATGTCATAGCAGAGAATGAGGCTTCACGTCAGCCACCACTGCAACAGTCCATTGGCATATATTTAGGCCCAGCACACACACAGGCAGAGGAGAGAGGTCCCGTAACAGAGAATCTGTCTTCATGTCAGCAGAGAATTAGTCTGCATGTCATAGCAGAGAATGAGGCTTCACGTCAGCCACCACTGCAACAGTCCATTGGCATATATTTAGGCCCAGCACACACACAGGCAGAGGAGAGAGGTCCCGTAACAGACAATCTGGCTACATGTCAGCAGAGAATTAGTCTGCATGTCATAGCAGAGAATGAGGCTTCACGTCACCCACCACTGCAACAGTCCATTGGCATATATTTAGGCCCAGCACCCAGGCAGAGGAGGGAGGTCCCGTAACAGAGAATCTGTCTTCATGTCAGCAGAGAATTAGTCTGCATGTCATAGCAGAGAATGAGGCTTCACGTCAGCCACCACTGCAACAGTCCATTGGCATATATTTAGGCCCAGCACACACACAGGCAGAGGAGAGAGGTCCCGTAACAGAGGATCTGGCTTCATGTCAGCAGAGAATCAGTCTGCATGTCATAGCAGAGAATCAGGCTTCACGTCAGCCACCACTGCAACAGTCCATTGGCATATATTTAGGCCTAGCACACAGGCAGAGGAGAGAGGTCCCGTAACAGACAATCTGGCTTCATGTCAGCAGAGAATCAGTCTGCATGTCATAGCAGAGAATGAGGCTTCACGTCAGCCACCACTGCAACAGTCCATTGTCATAAATTTAGGCCCAGCACCCAGGCAGAGGAGGGAGGTCCCGTAACAGACAATCTGGCTTCATGTCAGCAGAGAATTAGTCTGCATGTCATAGCAGAGAATCAGGCTTCATGTCAGCCACCACTGCAACAGTCCATTGGCATATATTTAGGCCTAGCACACAGGCAGAGGAGAGGTTCATTCAACTTTGGGTAGCATCGCAATATAATGGTAAAATGAAAATAAAAATAGGATTGAATGAGGAAGTGCCCTGGAGTCCAATAATATATGGTTATGGGGAGGTAGTTAATGTCTAATCTGGACAAGGGACGGACAGGTCCTGTGGGATCCATGCCTGGTTCATTTTTATGAACGTCAGCTTGTCCACATTGGCTGTAGACAGGCGGCTGCGTTTGTCTGTAATGACGCCCCCTGCCGTGCTGAATACACGTTCAGACAAAACGCTGGCTGCCGGGCAGGCCAGCACCTCCAAGGCATAAAAGGCTAGCTCTGGCCACGTGGACAATTTAGAGACCCAGAAGTTGAATGGGGCCGAACCATCAGTCAGTACGTGGAGGGGTGTGCACACGTACTGTTCCACCATGTTAGTGAAATGTTGCCTCCTGCTAACACTGTTGCGTATCAGGTGGTGGTGCAGTTAGCTGTGGCGTGTTGACAAAAGTTTTCCACATCTCTGCCATGCTAACCCTGCCCTCAGAGGAGCTGGCCGTGACACAGCTGCCTTGGCGACCTCTTGCTCCTCCTCTGCCTTGGCCTTGGGCTTCCACTTGTTCCCCTGTGACATTTGGGAATGCTCTCAGTAGCGCGTCTACCAACGTGCGCTTGTACTCGCGCATCTTCCTATCACGCTCCAGTGCAGGAAGTAAGGTGGGCACATTGTCTTTGTAGCGTGGATCCAGCAGGGTGGCAACCCAGTAGTCCGCACAGGTTAAAATGTGGGCAACTCTGCTGTCGTTGCGCAGGCACTGCAGCATGTAGTCGCTCATGTGTGCCAGGCTGCCCAGGGATAAGGACAAGCTGTCCTCTGTGGGAGGCGTATCGTCATCGTCCTGCCTTTCCCCCCAGCCACGCACCAGTGATGGACCCGAGCTGCGTTGGGTGCCACCCCGCTGTGACCATGCTTCATCCTCATCCTCCTCCACCTCCTCCTCATCCTCGTCCTCCTCGTCCTCCAGTAGTGGGCCCTGGCTGGCCACATTTGTACCTGGCCTCTGCTGTTGCCAAAAACCTCCCTCTGAGTCACTTCGAAGAGACTGGCCTGAAAGTGCTAAAAATGACCCCTCTTCCTCCTCCTCCTCCTCCTCCTCCTGGGCCACCTCCTCTTCCATCATCGCCCTAAGTGTTTTCTCAAGGAGACATAGAAGTGGTATTGTAACGCTGATAACGGTGTCATCGCCACTGGCCATGTTGGTGGAGTACTCGAAACAGCGCAACAGGGCACACAGGTCTCGCATGGAGGCCCAGTCATTGGTGGTGAAGTGGTGCTGTTCTGTAGTGCGACTGACCCGTGCGTGCTGCAGCTGAAACTCCACTATGGCCTGCTGCTGCTCGCACAGTCTGTCCAGCATGTGCAAGGTGGAGTTCCACCTGGTGGGCACGTCGCATATGAGGCGGTGAGCGGGAAGGCCGAAGTTATGCTGTAGCGCAGACAGGCGAGCAGCAGCAGGATGTGAACGCCGGAAGCGCGAACAGACGGCCCGCACTTTATGCAGCAGCTCTGACATGTCGGGGTAGTTGTGAATGAACTTCTGCACCACCAAATTCAGCACATGCGCCAAGCAAGGGATGTGCGTCAAATTGGCTAGTCCCAGAGCTGCAACGAGATTTCGCCCATTATCACACACCACCAGGCCGGGCTTGAGGCTCACCGGCAGCAACCACTCGTCGGTCTGTTGTTCTATACCCCGCCACAACTCCTGTGCGGTGTGGGGCCTGTCCCCCAAACATATGAGTTTCAGAATGGCCTGCTGACGTTTACCCCGGGCTGTGCTGAAGTTGGTGGTGAAGGTGTGTGGCTGACTGGATGAGCAGGTGGAAGAAGAGGAGGAGGAAGCCGAGAAGGAGGAGGTGGCAACAGGAGGCAAAGAATGTTGCCCTGCGATCCTTGGCGGCGGAAGGACGTGCGCCAAACAGCTCTCCGCCTGGGGCCCAGCTGCCACTACATTTACCCAGTGTGCAGTTAGGGAGATATAGCGTCCCTGGCCGTGCTTACTGGTCCACGTATCTGTGGTTAGGTGGACCTTGCCACAGATGGCGTTGCGCAGTGCACACTTGATTTTATCGGATACTTGGTTGTGCAGGGAAGGCACGGCTCTCTTGGAGAAGTAGTGCCGGCTGGGAACAACATACTGTGGGACAGCAAGCGACATGAGCTGTTTGAAGCTGTCTGTGTCCACCAGCCTAAATGACAGCATTTCATAGGCCAGTAGTTTAGAAATGCTGGCATTCAGGGCCAGGGATCGAGGGTGGCTAGGTGGGAATTTACGCTTTCTATCAAATGTTTGTGAGATGGAGAGCTGAACGCTGGCGTGTGACATGGTTGAGACGCTTGGTGACGGAGGTGGTGGTGGTGGTGTTGGTGGTACATCCCCTGTTTGCTGGGCGGCAGGTGCCAACGTTCCTCCAGAGGCGGAGGAAGAGGCCGAGGCGGCAGCAGCAGAATAGGCCGAGGCGGCAGCAGCAGAAGAGGTAGCAGGGGGAGCCTGAGTGACTTCCTTGGTTTTAAGGTGTTTACTCCACTGCAGTTCATGCTTTGCATGCAGGTGCCTGGTCATGCAGGTTGTGCTCAGGTTCAGAACGTTAATGCCTCGCTTCAGGCTCTGATGGCACAGCGTGCAAACCACTCGGGTCTTGTCGTCAGCACATTGTTTGAAGAAGTGCCATGCCAGGGAACTCCTTGAAGCTGCCTTTGGGGTGCTCGGTCCCAGATGGCGGCGGTCAGTAGCAGGCGGAGTCTCTTGGCGGCGGGTGTTCTGCTTTTGCCCACTGCTCCCTCTTTTGCTACGCTGTTGGCTCGGTCTCACCACTGCCTCTTCCTCCGAACTGTGAAAGTCAGTGGCACGACCTTCATTCCATGTGGGGTCTAGGACCTCATCGTCCCCTGCATCGTCTTCCACCCAGTCTTGATCCCTGACCTCCTGTTCAGTCTGCACACTGCAGAAAGACGCAGCAGTTGGCACCTGTGTTTCGTCATCATCAGAGACATGCTGAGGTGGTATTCCCATGTCCTCATCATCAGGAAACATAAGTGGTTGTGCGTCAGTGCATTCTATGTCTTTCACCGCTGGGGAAGGGCTAGGTGGATGCCCTTGGGAAACCCTGCCAGCGGAGTCTTCAAACAGCATAAGAGACTGCTGCATAACTTGAGGCTGAGACAGTTTCCCTGGTATGCATGGGGGTGATGTGACAGACTGATGGGGTTGGTTTTCAGGCGCCATCTGTGCGCTTTCTGCAGAAGACTGGGTGGGAGATAATGTGAACGTGCTGGATCCACTGTCGGCCACCCAATTGACTAATGCCTGTACCTGCTCAGGCCTTACCATCCTTAGAACGGCATTGGGCCCCACCATATATCGCTGTAAATTCTGGCGGCTACTGGGACCTGAGGTAGTTGGTACACTAGGACGTGTGGATGTGGCAGAACGGCCACGTCCTCTCCCAGCACCAGAGGGTCCACTAACACCACCACGACCATGTCCACGTCCGCGTCCCTTACTAGATGTTTTTCTCATTGTTATGGTTCACCACAACAACAAATATATTATTTGGCCCAATGTATTGTATTCAAATTCAACGGGATATAAATTTGAGGCCTAGTATTTAGGCGCTGGGTGACCGGTATGGATTTAGTGACAGAATTAGACTTGGAAATGCACAGAAGCGTGTGTGTGAAGTTATTCTGAATGACCCTATGTGCACCTTCAATATGATCTACCCTTTTAGGGATAGATTTCAAATAGCTCTGATATAGCAGAAACGACTAAATTATGAAATTGCTAAATTGGGAATTGTATTTCAACCCAGAACAAAAAATGTGCTTTGACGGACACTAAATAACTTTCCCAGCCACAACAGGACAGCGTTAACGAGAGATTTAGCAGGATATAAATTTGAGGCCTAGTATTTAGGCGCTGGGTGACAGGTATGGGTTTAGTGACAGAATTAGACTTGGAAATACACAGTAGCGGGTGTGTGTGAAGTTATTCTGAATGACCCAATGTGCACCTTGAATATTATATACCCTTTTAGGGATAGATTTCAAATAGCTCTGATATAGCAGAAACCACTAAATTATGAAATTGTTAAATTGGGAATTGTATTTAAACCCAGAACAAAAAATGTGCTTTGACGGACACTAAATAACTTTCCCAGCCACAACAGGACAGCGTTAACGAGAGATTTAGCAGGATATAAATTTGAGGCCTAGTATTTAGGCGCTGGGTGACAGGTATGGGTTTAGTGACAGAATTAGACTTAGAAATACACAGTAGCGGGTGTGTGTGAAGTTATTCTGAATGACCCAATGTGCACCTTGAATATTATATACCCTTTTAGGGATAGATTTCAAATAGCTCTGATATAGCAGAAACCACTAAATTATGAAATTGCTAAATTGGGAATTGTATTTCAACCCAGAACAAGAAATGTGCTTGAACGGACACTAAATAACTCGCCCAGCTACAGCACTAAGGACAGATTTAGCGGGATATAAATTTGAGACCTAGTATTTAGGCGCTGGGTGACAGGTATGGGTTTAGTGCCAGAATTAGACTTGGAAATACACAGTAGCGGGTGTGTGTGAAGTTATTCTGAATGACCCAATGTGCACCTTGAATATTATATACCCTTTTAGGGATAGATTTCAAATAGCTCTGATATAGCAGAAACCACTAAATTATGAAATTGCTAAATTGGGAATTGTATTTCAACCCAGAACAAGAAATGTGCTTGAACGGACACTAAATAACTCGCCCAGCTACAGCACTAAGGACAGATTTAGCGGGATATAAATTTGAGACCTAGTATTTAGGCGCTGGGTGACAGGTATGGGTTTAGTGCCAGAATTAGACTTGGAAATACACAGTAGCGGGTGTGTGTGAAGTTATTCTGAATGACCCAATGTGCACCTTGAATATTATATACCCTTTTAGGGATAGATTTCAAATAGCTCTGATATAGCAGAAACCACTAAATTATGAAATTGCTAAATTGGGAATTGTATTTCAACCCAGAACAAGAAATGTGCTTGAACGGACACTAAATAACTCGCCCAGCTACAGCACTAAGGACAGATTTAGCGGGATATAAATTTGAGGCCTAGTATTTAGGCGCTGGGTGACAGGTATGGGTTTAGTGCCAGAATTAGACTTGGAAATACACAGTAGCGGGTGTGTGTGAAGTTATTCTGAATGACCCAATGTGCACCTTGAATATTATATACCCTTTTAGGGATAGATTTCAAATAGCTCTGATATAGCAGAAACCACTAAATTATGAAATTGCTAAATTGGGAATTGTATTTCAACCCAGAACAAGAAATGTGCTTGAACGGACACTAAATAACTCGCCCAGCTACAGCACTAAGGACAGATTTAGCGGGATATAAATTTGAGGCCTAGTATTTAGGCGCTGGGTGACAGGTATGGGTTTAGTGCCAGAATTAGACTTGGAAATACACAGTAGCGGGTGTGTGTGAAGTTATTCTGAATGACCCAATGTGCACCTTGAATATTATATACCCTTTTAGGGATAGATTTCAAATAGCTCTGATATAGCAGAAACCACTAAATTATGAAATTGCTAAATTGGGAATTGTATTTCAACCCAGAACAAGAAATGTGCTTGAACGGAAACTAAATAACTCGCCCAGCTACAGCACTAAGGACAGATTTAGCGGGATATAAATTTGAGGCCTAGTATTTAGGCGCTGGGTGACAGGTATGGGTTTAGTGCCAGAATTAGACTTGGAAATACACAGTAGCGGGTGTGTGTGAAGTTATTCTGAATGACCCAATGTGCACCTTGAATATTATATACCCTTTTAGGGATAGATTTCAAATAGCTCTGATATAGCAGAAACCACTAAATTATGAAATTGCTAAATTGGGAATTGTATTTCAACCCAGAACAAGAAATGTGCTTGAACGGACACTAAATAACTCGCCCAGCTACAGCACTAAGGACAGATTTAGCGGGATATAAATTTGAGGCCTAGTATTTAGGCGCTGGGTGACAGGTATGGGTTTAGTGCCAGAATTAGACTTGGAAATACACAGTAGCGGGTGTGTGTGAAGTTATTCTGAATGACCCAATGTGCACCTTGAATATTATATACCCTTTTAGGGATAGATTTCAAATAGCTCTGATATAGCAGAAACCACTAAATTATGAAATTGCTAAATTGGGAATTGTATTTCAACCCAGAACAAGAAATGTGCTTGAACGGACACTAAATAACTCGCCCAGCTACAGCACTAAGGACAGATTTAGCGGGATATAAATTTGAGGCCTAGTATTTAGGCGCTGGGTGACAGGTATGGGTTTAGTGCCAGAATTAGACTTGGAAATACACAGTAGCGGGTGTGTGTGAAGTTATTCTGAATGACCCAATGTGCACCTTGAATATTATATACCCTTTTAGGGATAGATTTCAAATAGCTCTGATATAGCAGAAACCACTAAATTATGAAATTGCTAAATTGGGAATTGTATTTCAACCCAGAACAAGAAATGTGCTTGAACGGACACTAAATAACTCGCCCAGCTACAGCACTAGGGACAGATTTAGCTGGATATAAATTTGAGGCCTAGTATTTAGGCGCTGCGTGACAGGTATGGGTTTAGTGACAGAATTAGACTTGGAAATACACAGTAGCGGGTGTGTGTGAAGTTATTCTGAATGACCCAATGTGCACCTTGAATATTATATACCCTTTTAGGGATAGATTTCAAATAGCTCTGATATAGCAGAAACCACTAAATTATGAAATTGCTAAATTGGGAATTGTATTTCAACCCAGAACAAGAAATGTGCTTGAACGGACACTAAATAACTCGCCCAGCTACAGCACTAGGGACAGATTTAGCTGGATATAAATTTGAGGCCTAGTATTTAGGCGCTGGGTGACCGGTATGGATTTAGTGACAGAATTAGACTGGGATATGGCCAAAAAATAAACAGACTATTGCTGGTTAAATGCACTTGGTGTGACAGCTTCACCCTGATGTAGGCTTTAGCCAAAAAACAACCACACCATTGAGGGTTAAATGCACTTGGTGACAGGCGCAGCTTGCCCCTGATTTAGTATATGGCCAAAAAATGAACAGACTATTGCTGGTTAAATGCACTTGGTGTGACAGCTTCACCCTGATGTAGGCTTTAGCCAAAAAACAACCACACCATTGAGGGTTAAATGCACTTGGTGACAGGCGCAGCTTGCCCCTGATTTTGTATATGGCCAAAAAATGAACAGACTATTGCTGGTTAAATGCACTTGGTGTGACAGCTTCACCCTGATGTAGGCTTTAGCCAAAAAACAACCACACCATTGAGGGTTAAATGCACTTGGTCGCAGCTTGTGCTGGCGCACCACAAGACACAAAATGGCCGCCGATCACCCCAGAAAAATGTGACTGACAAACGGTCTGTGCAGCCTAAAAACAGTGAGCAATTGAGGATCAGCAGCTCAATGATCCACAGCTGCAGATCGATCAGTTAATCAAGTCCTTTGGAGGAGTTAATCTGCCTAATCTCGCCCTACTGTCGCAGCCGCAACCTCTCCCTACGCTAATCAGAGCAGAGTGACGGGCGGCGCTATGTGACTCCAGCTTAAATAGAGGCTGGGTCACATGGTGCTCTGGCCAATCACAGCCATGCCAATAGTAGGCATGGCTGTGATGGCCTCTTGGGGCAAGTAGTATGACGCTTGTTGATTGGCTGCTTTGCAGCCTTTCAAAAAGCGCCAAGAAAGCGTCACAAAAGCGCCAAGAAAGCGACGAACACCGAACCCGAACCCGGACTTTTACGAAAATGTCCGGGTTCGGGTCCGTGTCACGGACACCCCAAAATTCGGTACGAACCCGAACTATACAGTTCGAGTTCGCTCATCCCTAGAGTATAGGCCCCAAACATGAGTCATTTATTGTACAGAAAAGAACAAATGATAATGTGGCTGAAAGTATATTAGACATTCAATGGACATCAGTTTTACTGCAGGCAAGTGGAGTACAGGTCCCAAAAATTATGCAATCACCGTACAGTAAAGATAAAGTTATTATATGGCTGGAGATAAATTACACGGTAAAAGGATATCAATTTTACTGCAGGCCTGTGGAGTATAGGCCCCAAACATTAGGCATTTACCGGAAAGAAAACATCAAGTGATTATGCAGCTGAAAGTATATTAGACGGTCAATGGATATCAATTTTACTGCAGGCCAGTGGAGTATAGGCCCCACACATTAGGCATTCACCGTACAGAAAAGATCAAGTGATTATGTGGCTGGAGGTATATTAGACGGTCATCGGATAACAATTTTACTGCAGTCCAGTGGAGTACAGGCATAAAAAATTATTAATTTAACGTACAGAAAAGAACAAGTAATTATGTGGCTGGAGGATGGTCAATGGATGTCAATTTTACTATAGGCCAGGGGAGTATAGTCCCCAAACATTAGGCATTTACCGTACAGAAAAGAACAAATGATTATGTGGCTGGAGGAACAATAGGCGGTGACCGTATAACAATTTTACTGTTGGCCAGATAGATTACAGGCTCCAAAAATTATGCATTCACCGTACAGTAAAGATCAAGTGATTATATGGCTCGAGGTATATTAGGTGGTAAATGGATATCAATTTTACTAAAGGCCAATGGGGTGTAGGCCCTAAACATTAGGCATTAACCAGACAGAAAACATCAAGTAATTATTTGGCTGAAGGTATATTATACTGTAAATGGATATCATTTCTTCTGGATGCCAGTGGAGTTTTACTGCAGGCCTGTGGAGTATAGGCCCCAAACATTAGGCATTTACCAGAAAGAAAACATCAAGTGATTATGCAACTGAAAGTATATTATACGGTCATTAGATAAAAATTTGACTGCAATCCAGTGGAGTTTAGGCCCAAAAAATTATGCATTCAATGTACAGTGAAGAACAAGTGATTATGTGCCTGGAGGTATATTAGATGGTCAATGGATATCAATTTTACTGCAGGCCAGTGGAGTATAGGCCCCAAACATTAGACATTCACAGGACAAAAAAGATCAAGAAATTATGTGGCTGGAGGTATATTAGACGATCATTAGATATCAATTTTACTTTAGGCCAATGGAGTAAAGGCCCCAAAAAATCTGAATTCTCCGTACAAAAAAGTGATTATGTGGCTTGAGGTACATTAGGCGGTCACCGTATAGCAATTTTGCTGTTAGCCAGTTGGATTACGAGCCCCAAAAATTATGCATTCATCGTACAGTAAAGATCAAATGATTATGTGGCTGGAGGTATATTAGATGGTCAATGGACTTCAATTTTACTGCAGGCCAGTGGAGTATAGGTCCCCAAAAATTATTCATTCACCGGACAGAAAATATCAAGCAAATTTGTGGCTGGAGGTATATTGTACGGTCATTGAATAAAAATTTTACTGCAATCCAATGGAGTTTAGGCTCCAAAAATGTATGCATTCAACGTAAAAAACAAGTGATTATGTGGCTAGAGGTATATTAGATGGTCAATGGATATCAATTTTACTGCAGGCCATTGAAGTACAGGCCCCAAACATTAGGCATTCACCGTACAGAAAACATCAAGTGATTATGTTGCTGGAAACATATTAGACGGTTATTGGATAACAATTTTACTGCAGGCCAGTGGAGTACAGTCCTCAAATGTTAGGCATTTACTAGACAGAAAACATCAAGTAATTATTTGGCTAGATGTATATTAGATGGTCATTGAGTAACAATTTTATTGCAGGCCAATGGAGTACAGGCCTCAAAAATTATGCATTCACTGTACAGAAAAGAGCAAGTGATTATGTGACTGTAGGTATTTTAGAGGGTCATTGAATAACAATTTTACTGCAGGCCAGTGGAGTAGAGTGCTCCAACATTAGGCATTCACCGTACAGAAAAGTGATTATGTGGCTGGAGGTATATTAGACAGTCAATGGAAATCAATTTTACTGATGGCCAGTTTGATTACAGGCCCCAAAAATTATGCATTCACTGTACAGAAAAGAATAAGCGATTATGTGGCTGGAGGTATATTAAACGGTAAATGGATATCAATTTTACTGCAGGCCAGTGG
This sequence comes from Bufo gargarizans, assembly GCF_014858855.1. Classification (NCBI taxonomy): domain Eukaryota; kingdom Metazoa; phylum Chordata; class Amphibia; order Anura; family Bufonidae; genus Bufo; species Bufo gargarizans. The sequence continues at coordinate 331,531,352 of NC_058083.1, forward strand.
AGTACAGGGCCCAAACATTAGGCATTCACCGTACAGAAAAGCACAAGTGATTATCTTGCTGGAGGTACATTAGGCGGTCACCTTATTGAAATTTTACTGTTGGCCAGTTAGATTATAGGCCGCAAAAATTATGCATTCCTCATAGATAAAAGATCAAGTGATTATGTGGCTGGATGTATATTAGACGTTCAAGGGATATCAGTTTTACTGCAGGACAGTGGAGTATAGGCCATAAACATCAGGCCTTCACCGGACAGAAAAGATCAAATGATTATGTGGCTGCAGGTATATTCGACGGTCATTGGATAACAATTTTATTGCAGGCCATCGGAGTACAGGGCCCAAACATTAGGCATTCACCGTACAGAAAAGAACTAATGTTTATTTGGCTGAAAGTACATTAGGCGGTCGCCGTATAATAATTTTACTGTTGGCCAGTTAGATTATAGGCCCCAAAAATTAGGCTTTCAACGGACAGAAAAGATCAAGTGATTATGAGGCTGGAGGTATATTAGACGGTCATTAGAAATCAATTTTACTTTAGGCCAGTTGAGTATTGGCCTCAAACATTAGGCATTTACCGTACAGAAAAGAACAAGTGATTATGTGGCTGGAGGTATAATAGACGATCAATGTATATCAATTTTACTGTAGGCCAGTGGAGTATAGGCCCCATACATTAGGCATTAACCAGACAGAAAAGATCATGTGATTATGTGGCTGGAGGTATATTAGACTGTCATTGGATTACAATGTTACTGTAGGCCAGTGCAATACGGTTCAGGCCCCAAAAATTCTGCATTCACCGGACAAAAAAGAACAATTAATTATGTGGCTGGAGGTATATTAGACGGTCATTGGTTAACAATTTTACTGCAGGCCAGTGGAGTATAGGCCCCAAAAATTATGCATTCACCTTACAGAAAAGAAAAACTTATTATGTGGATGGAGGTACGTTAGGCGGTAACTGGATAACATTTTTACTGTAGGCCAGTACAGACCCCAAAAATTAGGCATTCACCGGACAGAAAAGAATTTGAGATTATGTGGCTGGATGTATATTAAGCGGTCACTGGATAAAAATTTTATTGTAGGCCACTGGAGTATAGGGCCCATAATTTAGGCATTTACCTGACAGAAAATAACTTATGTTTTTGATTACATATGTGGCTGGATGTACAGTACATTTGGTGATCACTGGATAAAAATTTTACTGTAGGCTAGTACAGGCCCAAAATATTTGGCATTCGCCTGACAGAAAACAACTTCTGATTATGTGCCATTTACAGGCCCCAAAAATTATGCATTAACCTGACAGAAAAGAACTTGCAATTATATGGCTGGAGGTACATTAGGCCGTCACTGAATTTTTTTTTTTACTGTAGGCCACTGGATTATAAGTCCCAAAAATTAGGCATTCCCCTCATTATGTTGCTGGAGGTACATTAGGTGGTCTCTGGATAAAAATTTTACTGTATGCCAGTACAGACCCCAAAAATTTGTCATTTACCTGAAGAAAAAAAAAAAAAAGTGATTATGTGGCTGGAGGTACATTAGGCGGTCAATTATAAATGTTTTTGTAGGCCACTGGAGTACAGTCCCCATAAGTTAGGCATTCACCTGACAGAAAAAGCCTTTTTTGCCGTTACATATACATAAGACAAGGACCATTATTTGTTCTGGGTGGTGGTGTATATGTGTGGGCTGGTATGAGGAAATTCAATTACACGTTACACGTGCCTCATTCATTTTTAGAAATGTGATTTAGTCCACAATGTTGTGAGCTAGGTGAGTGCACCTATCGGTCACAATCCCCCCTGCTGTGCTCGACACTCGACGACGGGCAAGACAAGAGTTCCATGGCAAATTGTGCCAGCTCTGACCACAGGTAAAGCCTGCACACCTAGTAGTCCACTGGTTCCTCACTTCTCAGAGCATAGACATCTGCCGTTAACCCAATGTAGTCATACACCTGTCAGTCTAGACATTCCCTGTGGCTGGATCCGGAGGGCGGCTGTAGATGGATTGGCTGCAATAATGATCTCATATCCAAAGTGACCATTAAATCTTCAAACCGCTCTCTTCTTACCGGCATAGTAGGATTGGTTCCCGCACCTGTTTCGCTGTGGGTGCAAATTCCTCTGCCAGCACCTGCAACAGCTGAATGCAGCATCTTTTGCAGCAAGGCCTGGAAATTATGCATTCTGCCAGCGCTCTGTAATGCTGGTAACATGTCTGCCATTTTGTGTTTGTACTGGGGTCTAAGTACGTTGCCACTAGTGATGAGCGGCAGGAGCAATTTTCTAATTTGCAATATTTTCGGAATATTTCGGCGAATATTCGTCATGAATTCGCTTATTCGAGAATTCGCAATTATTTTCTTGATTACGAAAATCGGCAATGTAATATGTTCATAATGCGTGTGCACATTGCGCAATACAGGCGTGGCCTAGTTTTGCTAACTGCCAGAAGTTTTCTGAGCCTATAGAAGATGGTTGTCAGCAACTTTTGCAAATGTTAAGATGAACTCATGAGTAGAGATGTCGCGAACATAAGAGTTTCCGTTTGCAAACGGCGAACGCGAATTTCTGCAAATGTTCGCGAACGGGCGAAGCGCCATTTACTTCAATAGGCAGGCGAATTTTAAAACCCACAGGGACTCTTTCTAGCCACAGTAGTGATGGAAAAGTTGTTTCAAGGGGACTAACACCTGGACTGTGGCATGTCGGAGGGGAATCCATGGAAAAACTCCCATGGAAAATTACATAGTTGACGCAGAGTTGGATTTTAATCCATAAAGGGCATAAATCACCTAACAATCCAAATTTTTTTGGAACAACGTGGTTTAAAACATCCAGTGTGTGTATACGATCAGGAATAATGTTGTATCAAACAGGTAGTGTAAGGGTTATGCCCGCTTCACAGACATTGACAGACCAAACTCCCCTTTTAATGCACCGCAAACAGTCCATTTGCCCAACCGCAAACTTCCCATTTGCACAAGGTTGGATACCAAACTAGCCATGTCCTGTTGATGTCATTGAAGGTTTCTTCCTCAACCCAGCCACGTACAACACAAAGGGTCCCGGAAAGGTGAATTGAATAGATTTTTCGAGCAGGGAGATGGTTAAAAAAACGCTGGCTCTCTCCCCTTTGTTTTAATCCACGCCACGGTCACTGCGTATGCGCCGTGCAATTTACTGTCACACCCGATATGAGTGGTATTTTCTGTAGTACTATTCTAATCAGTTTAATCCCTGTTACGTAACGTCCAAATCTGGGGTCCATTTATTAAATTGATTTTTCAAACGGTGAGATTCTCATCAGTTTAATCCCTGTTACGTCCCATATCAGGGATTGCCTTTTGTGAAAACAAGATTTAGGTCGGGTACCTTCAACTGCCTTCACAGTGACAGACCAAACTCTGATACACCAAACTGAATTGATTTTAGGAACCGGGAGGTGGAAAAAGCAGCTCGGTCGGTCCTCTTACTCCCAAGTTGGGGCACTGCGTGTGTACAGAGCAATGTGCTGTGACACCCTATATGAGTTGTGTCTTAACTAGTACTTGTCCTATCAGTTTAATCCCTGTTATGTCCCCTATCTGGGGACGTGTGTCGAATTGATTAATCACTGTCGAATAAACGACATCCTGAAATAATTTTGTTCTGAGCTCTGTACTTGCTTTGTATTGGAATTGAAGGGGATTTTTTAAATTGTCTGCATTATTTCTAATAAACTATTAAGAGACTTTATTATGATTTTTTATGTTATGTATTAAAAACCCATACAACTTAAAAAAAAAAAGAAAAATAATGTTTTTTCAATGAAAAATTATCCAGTCGATCGCTTTTAGTCTGATCATAATGAAGCAACGGCCTTATCTGGGGTGTGGCAACATTGCCAACAGACTCATAGAGGTGATGATAGCTTCATTGTGATACGCAAGCCCCTTCACCACAACAAGGTACCGATCACGAAGTGCCTTTTTTTGTTTTGTTTTTGCAGCCACAGTGCAGCACTAGAGGCCAGAAAAATTTGGCATGTACACACGCCTGAAGAATTAGGTATTGTTGCAGCCGCTGTAGCAGCGGCCCGAAAAATTTATGTTTTCCAGGCAGAAAGGTGACTAAAACATTGCGGCTTGAACCCTAGTTGGTGGCGGAGAATTCATGAAAGTCATCCGGTATGCAGACATTAAATACTCCAGCGTGGAGACCATTTTGAGGCCAAGGCATGTCATCAGGCCTTTTGTTCGTCAAATGTATCCCCCACTGTCAGTCCCTTCGGGATCCATGCCTCATTCATCTTAATGAAGGTGAGGTAATCAACACTTGTTTGACCGAGGCGACTTCTTTTGTCAGTGACAATGCCTCCTGCTGCACTGAAGGTCCTTTCTGACAGGACACTTGAAGTAGGGCAGGCCAGCAGTTCTATCACAAACTGGGATAGTTCAGGCCACAGGTCAAGCCTGCACACCCAGTAGTCAAGGGGTTCATCGCTCCTCAGAGTGTCAATATCTGCAGTTAAGGCGAGGTAGTCTGCTACCTGTCGGTCAAGTCGTTCTCTAAGGCTGGATCCCGAAGGGCTGTGGCGATGTGTAGGACTGAAAAAGCTCTGCATGTCCTCCATCAACAACACATCTGTAAAGCGTCCTGTCCTTGCCACCGTGGTCGTGGTAGGAGGAGGATTACTTTCCCCTCTTCCCCTGTTAGATTCCCGTTGTGCTGAAATCCCCCTTATAAGCTGTGTAAAGCATATTTTTTAGTTTGGTTTTGAACTGCTGCATCCTTTCTGACTTTCGGTAATTTGGTAACATTTCCGCCACTTTCTGCTTATACCAGGGGTCTAGTAGCGTGGCCACCCAGTACAGGTCGTTCTCCTTCATCCTTTTTATACGAGGGTCCCTCAACAGACATGACAGCATGAAAGACCCCATTTGCACAAGGTTGGATGCCGAGCTACTCATTTCCCGTTCCTCGTCCTCACTGATGTCATTGACGGTCTGTTCTTCCCCCCAGCCACGTACAACACCACGGGTCCCAGATAGGTGACAAAAACGAGTACCCTGGGATGCCTGCTGTGTTTGGTCTTCCTCCTCCTCAAAGCCACATTCCTCCTCTGACTCCTCTTCCTCATATTCCTCTTCCAGAGTTGCCGCAGGTCCGGTAAGCGATGATGACAAGGCTGTTTCTGGTGGTGTTGGTGACCACAACTCTTCCTCTTTCTCTTCACGCTCATCTACAGCCTGATCCAGCACTCTTCGCAGGGCACGCTCCAGGAAGAAAACAAATGGGATGAGGTCGCTGATGGTGCCTTCGGTGCGACTAACTAGGTGTGTCACCTCCTCAAAAGGATGCATGAGCCTACAGGCATTGCGCATGAGCGTCTAGTAACGTGGCAAAAAAATTCCCAGCTCCGCAGAGGCTGTCCTAGCACCTCGGTCATACAAATACTTGTTGACGGCTTTTTCTTGTTGGAGCAGGCGGTCGAACATTAGGAGTGTTGAATTCCAACGTGTCGGGCTGTCGCAAATCAAGCGCCTCACTGGCATGTTGTTTCGGCGCTGAATGTCTGAAAAGTGCACCATGGTTGTGTAGGTACGCCTGAAATGGCCACACACCTTCCTGGCCTGCTTGAGGACGTCCTGTAAGCCTAGGTACTTAGACACAAAGCGTTGTACGATGAGATTCAACACATGTGCCATGCATGGCACATGTGACAACTTGCCCAAATTCAATGCCGCCAACAAATTGCTTCCATTGTCACACACTACTTTGCCGATCTCCAGTATGTGCGGGGTCAGCCACTGATCCACCTGTGCGTTCAGGGTGGACAGGAGTGATGGTCCGGTGTGGCTCTCTGCTTTCAGGCAAGTCAACCCCAAGACTGTCGTATCCAGGATGTGGAATAGCCCCTGGGGAGCTGGGCGGATTCAGTTGATGTGCAGCCAGACGCCGCAGCAGAAGAGGACTCAGCCAAGGAGGTTATGGAAGAGGATGGCGTAGGAGGAGTAGAGGTGGTGGCAGTAGGCCTGCCTGCAAGTCGTGGCAGTGTCACCAACTCCGCTGCAGAGCCACACAATCCATGCTTGGCAGCCGTCAGCAGGTTGACCCAATGCGCAGTGTAGGTGATATACCTGCCCTGACCGTGCTTTGCAAACCAGGTATCAGTGGTCAGATGGACCCTTGCCCCAACACTGTATGCCAGAGATGCCATGACTTCCTTTTCAATCACTGAGTAGAGGTTTGGGATTGCCTCTTTTGAAAAAAAAAATCGTCCGGGTACCTTCCACTGTGGTGTCCCAATAGCGACAATTTTTTTTGAAGGCCTCAGACTCCACCAGCTGGTATGGTAAAAGCTGGCGGGTTAAGAGTTCCGGCAAGCCAGCTGTCAGATGCCGGGCAAGGGGGTGACTCTGTGACATTGGCTTCTTACGCTCAAACATTTCCTTTACAGACACCTGACTGTGGGCAGATGAGATGGAACTGCTGAAGGTGAGAGGCGGAGTGGCAGGTGGTTAAGAGGAGGCAAGGAGGACAGAAGTGGTTGACGTGGCTGAAGATGATGGACCAGGAGGAGGATGGTGGCTTTGAGCTTGTGTGCTGCTTCTACTCATCATCATGTGTTGATCCCATAGGCGTTTGTGATGTGCGATCATGTGCCTTCTCAAAGCAGTTGTACCTAGGTTGGTGTTGGATTTCCCATGACTCAGTTTCTTTTGGCACAGGTTGCAATTGGCATCGCTGTTGTCAGAGGCAGACACAAAAAAAAATGCCACACTGCTGAGCTTTGCAATGACGGCATTATGGTGGTGGCAACAGCATGCGTTGATTGACGTGCTGTCTGGCTGACCCCGGGTGCCGATACATGCTGTCTGACTGTGCCACTAGCTCCTTGCAACGACCTCCCCCTGCTTCCAACTCGTCTCCTCCTTCTCTCTGTCTCCCCTTCTGAACTTTCCTCCTCTTCTTCTTCTCTTCGAGCAGGCACCTACGTGGCATCCACTGACACATCGTCATCATCAACCACTTCACTTGTATCTGACACCTCAGCAAAGTAAGCAGCAGTGGCTACAACATCATCATCATCACACTGTACGTCCATGTGTGTAATGCTGCCTGACTGAGACATATCCCTGCTATCTACATCCTCTGGCAATAATGGTTGCACATCACTAATTTCATCCAACTGATGTGTAAATAACTCCTCTGAGGGATCAAGTAAAGCGGCTGTGGTGGCTGTGGTGGTAGTGGTGGTGGTGGCGACGAGTGGGAGAGTGGTAACTTGAGAGCAGGTGACCAAAGCTGAGCTGGAGGAGGATGGTGCGTCAAGGTTCTTAGCGGAAGCTGTTGAAGATTGGGTGTCCTGTGTAAGCCTGTCAACTATTTTCTTCGAATTTTTTGGGTTCAGGGTACGTGCCCTCTGAACACTGGGCATTATTCCAGGGCCAGTGGAAATCACAGCACCACGACCATGACGGCCCCTGCGGGGTGGCCTGCCTCTGCCTGTCATATTTTTTTTAGATAAGTGGTACTATGTTTGCAAGGTACTGTGCCACCCTATATAAGTTGTGGGCAATGGGCACAGTACAGTCTGTGTGGGCTTGACACACTCGGGCTTGTTTGATTTTTATCTGCAGGTATTTTCTGTCACACCCTGTATGAATGGTGTGCACACAGTGCTGTCTGTGACTGAGCCTGCAGCCTCACACACACGGGCAGCCAGGCAACTGCAATATATATATATATATATATAAATATAAAAAATTAAATTAAAAAAAGCACACTGATGTAACAGCCCAGAAAAGGGCTTATTGGGGTGCTGTCAGGACGCTGTCCTTACAGCAGATGAGTTTGTGGACACAGAACACTGCCCTAGCTAACGCTTTCCCTATTGAATAAGCAGCAGCAGTACTGTCCCTCCTCTCACTGAGAATGCAGCTTCCGAATGAATCTAAAATGGATGCTGTCCAGGAGGTGGGAGGGTCTGGGAGGGAGGGTCTGCTGCTGATTGGCTGGAATGTGTCTGCTGACTGTGAGGTACAGGTCAAAGTTTATTGAATGATGATGTATAGGGGGCGGACCGAGCATCGCATATGTTTGCCCGCCGCGGTAAACGTGAACGAGCTATGTTCGCCGGGAACTGTTCGCCTGCGAATAGTTCGGGACATCACTACTCATGAGTCATGATCAGTGTAAGTAATTTTCCACTACAGCACTGATTTTGATTACATTTTGAATGCATGACAGAACAATAGCTTCATATGCAGATAGAGTGTTTCAATACATTCGCAATTGCGTATAGTGTGCATATTTTAGCGCAATCCATACAACTGCAATTATCATTCTTGTATCCCAGTAAAAGGCCCCATCCATCATTACATTAGATAAATCCCCGGCGTAATTTGCATTTGTTACGAGTTCTGAGTGGTTTGTCTAAATTCTCAACATTGTGTGATTAAAGGTGTCTCCTTTCCCTCCGTCCGCCATAGGTTGTCCACAGACGAGATGGAGGTGGTGGAGGTGTCTACTGAGGAGGAGGAGGAGGGAGAGCAGGCCGGATCCTCGCAGCCGCAGCAGGATGCACTACCCCCGCCTGATGTGGGTGAAGTGGTGGAGGTGGAGGAGACCGGACCCTCCCGACATCCAGATTCCCCACCCTCCAGCTCCAGATGAGGAGGATGTCACCAGCCCCCACCAGGAGGGTAAATATGTGCACACAACCATATAATTCTGTATCTATGCCTCCTAATCTGAATTGCAAGTAATTTTCATATATTTTATTTATCCTAACAGTACTCATTAAATTAAAACAAATTATGAGGAAGCTGCAGCGAGAGCAATATGTAGTAATATAGGAGATCTGGGAGCAGGTGCGGAAGTTGGAGGAGCTGCACCGCAAATGGATGAGTGAGATGTTCCATTTTTTTATATTGTTAGGTTTTGGTTAAATTTTTAACCAATAAGGTTGCATTAAGGCCCCTTTAGTCGAGGGTCAAACTTATCAGGACAGACAGCAGCAGTAGGTAAATAGTAACTATGCAGTATAAGGCCAACACATAGCTCAGCCAAAATCATCAGGATCAGGACAGACAGCCATAGCAGGTAATTGGTAAAGGTGTAGTATAAGGCCTACACATAGCTTGGCCAAACTCAGCAGGATCAGGACAGACAGCAGCAGATAAATGGTAATAGTATAGTATAAGTCCTACACATAACTCAGCAGGATCAGGACAGACAGCATCAGCAGCAGGTACATGGTAATGGTCGAGTATAAGGCCTACACATAGCTCAGCCAAAAACAACAGGATCAGGACAGGCAGCAGCAGGTATTTGGTAACAGTGTAGTATAAGGCCTACACATAACTTGTCAGACCCAAGGTCGACCAGTGGTGGACTGAGGGGAACAGCAGAAGTGGAGCCCCTAACCTTACTCTGCTGTTCTCCCACTGACACCTGGGTCTGACTAGGTGCGGGGGTTCTGCGGCTGAAACCACCTGCACAGTTGGAAGAGATGTCAATAGGGTACTGACAGGCGGTACCTCCTCCTCCATCCTATCCAAAAAGTCCTGACCGTCCGGACCAAGCTGCAGCTCACTCTCCTGCATTACCTCACCCTGGATATAACTGTTGCTGTCATACAGCGGCAGGGATGAGTCTTAGGGGATGGGGGCTGGTCCTGCAGGAGGCGTAGAGCTGCTGCTGCTCCTCTGAGCCGGTGCAGAGGACTCTGTGCCACTGGCTTGTGTTACAAAAGACACCATTGCCTCGGCGTCCTCAGACAAAATTGGGCGCCTGACACGGCCCAAAAAATCTCGGATGAGGTGGATGCCCCTGCCAGTTACTCCCACCCCTCTGTGGGTAGAGGAGCGGCCCCGTGCTGGCAGTGGTCCAGCACTGGAACCAACTCCCCTACCATAAACACGGTTGCCGGCATGCTCCCGTCCACTGATGATTTGCCCAAAATTAAATTAACTACTTAAGGACCACAGGTTTATACCCCCCTAGTGACCAGGCCCTTTTTTACAAATCGTCAATTCACAACTTTAACGGTTTATTGCTCTGTCATGCAACTTGGCACCCAAATGAATTTTACCTCCTTTTCTTCTCACAAATACAGCTTTCTTTTGGTGGTATTTGATTTTTGCTGAGATTTTTAGTTTTTCTGATATTAATCAAAAAAGACAGCAATTTTCTCCAAAAAAGTGTATTTTTAACTTTTTCTGGTAAAATTGTTCAAATATAATGACATTTCTATACAAATTTGTGTCAGAATTTATTGTGCTACATGTCTTTGCTAACAAAAAAAATCAAATAAGTGTATATTTATTGGTTTGCGCAAAAGTTATAGCTATTTCAATGGTACAAAAATGTGAATTTCCGCATTTTGAAGCATCTCTGACTTTCTGAGCGCCTGTCATGTTTCTTTAGGTGCTAGAATGCCAGGATAGTATAAATACCCCCCAAATGACCCCATTTTAGAAAAAGACACCCCAAAGTATTCGCAGAGGGGCATCGTGAGTTCATGTATGATTTAAAAAAAATTCACAAGTTAGCGGAAAATGACACTTTCTGAGGAAAAAAAATAATAATATTTCCATTTCTGCTAACTTCTGGCAACAAAAAAAATAAAAATCTCCCATGGACTCACTATGCCCCTCAGTGAATACCTTGGGGAGTCTACTTTCCGAAATGGGGTCATTTGTGGGGTTTGTTTATTGTTCTGGCATTTTGGGCGGGGCTAAATTGTGAGCAACCCTGTAAAGCCTAAAGGTACTCGTTGGACTTTTGGCCCATTTACGCACCTAGGCTGCAAAAAAGTGTCACTCATGTGGTATCGCTGTACTCAGGAGAAGTAGGGCAATGTGTTTTGGGGTGTATTTTTACATATACCCATGCTGGGTGAGAGAAATATCTCTGTATCACATGTGTGACACTTTTTTGCAGCCTAGGTGCGCAAAGGGGACCAAATTTCAATGAGTACCTTCTTCTCACGCTTTAGGGCCCCTAAAATGCAAGGGCAGTATAAATACCCCACATGTGACCCCATTTTGGAAAAAAGACACCCCAAGGTATTCTGTGAGGGGCATGGCGAGTTCATAGAATATTGTTTTTTTTTGGCACAAGTTAGCGGAAATTGATTTTTTTCTCACAAAGCCTCCCTTTCCGCTAACTTGTGACAAAAAGTTAAATCTTTCATGGACTCAATATGCCCCTCAGCGAATACCATGGTGTGTCTTCTTTCCAAAGTGGGGTGTTTGTACTGCCCTGGCATTTGAGGGTCTCCAAAATCATTACATGTACGGCCAGCATGAGGAGTTTCTGCTATTCTCCTTATATTGCGCATATTGGCCCTAAGACTCCTGTGTGCCTGTTCTGTGTCACGCGATCCCTACACTGATGGTGTACCTGTGTGTGGTACTTGCAGAAACACTCCTCTATGCATAGGGCAGGCTGGTCAGGACAGTCAGGACAAAAAACGGTGGTGTCACGCCTTATTCCAGCCCTGCTACAGACATGATATCTTTTTCTTGGGGAACGGTGAGTTGGGGTACCAGAATAGGCACTCGAGAAGTGTCTGGCATGTAGCCGGCTCACTACATCAGGGACTTGGGGCACGGACCCTCCTGGATACAGGAGTTCAAAATGATCTCTTCCTGGAATTTTAGGAAGGATCCTGTTCTTCCAGCCTCACTGTAGAGAACAAAACTATTATAGACAGCCAATTGAATTAAATAAACAGACACCTTCTAATACCAGCGTCTGATGTGGCAGGACACTAAATAGGGAGCCAACATCTGGTCATTGAAGTCCACCCCTCCCATGTGAAGGTTATATTCGTGGACAGAGAGGGGTTTCGTAATGACTCCAGTTGCCCATTCAATTTCTACTGTCGTGTCTGCGTGGATGGTGGACAGAAGGTAAACGTCCCTCTTGCCCCTCCACTTCACCCCAAGCAGTTCTTGGTCACACAAGGCAGCCCTCTCCCCCCCCCCCCCCCCGTGCAAGTCGGGTAATAATGAGCCGTTGGGGGAAGCCCCGGCGACTAGGTCATGCGGTGCCACAGCATTAAATTCCGACTAGATGTAAGTGCCGAAAGAGGGCCACACTTGTGTAAAAATTTTCCACGTATAAGTGGTACCCCTTGTGGAATAAGGGTGACACCAAGTCCCAGACAATCTTGCCACTGCTCCCCAGGTAGTCAGGGCATCCGACCGGCTCTAGTTTTGAGTCTTTTCCCTCATAGACCCTAAAACTATATGTATAGCCTGTGGCCCTTTCACAGAGCTTATACAGTTTGACCCCATATCAGACGCGCTTGCTGGGGATGTACTGTTTGATGCCAAGGCGCCCGGTAAAATGTACAAGGGACTCGTCTATGCAGATGTTCTGATTGGGGGTATACACATCTGCAAATCTTGATGACAAATGGTCTATGAGGGACCGAATTTTGTGGAGCCGGTCATAGGCAGGGTGGCCTCTTGGATGACAGGTTTTATTGTCAGTGAAATGCATAAAGTGCATAATGACCTCAAAATGTGCCCTGGACATTGCAGCAGAGAACATGGGCATGTAATGTATTGGGTCTTTAGACCAATAGGACCGCAATACATTTTTTTAGTTAGACCCATGCTGAGGATAAGGCCCCAAAATATTTTAAATTCGGAAAATGTGACTGGTTTCCAGAAAGGCTGGGCATAGAAACTTTCCGGATTGGCGTTATATACTGTGTGACGTAGCGGTTGGTTTCTGCCACAACTAAGTCATAGAGATCCGTGGTGAAGAACAGATAAAAAAAACTCAAGGGCTGATCCTAAATGAGCTGTCTCCATGCAAACTCCAGACTGGGCAGTGAAAGGGGGTAATACGGGTGCGGCGGAAGTAGGGGATTGCCAATTTGGGTTTGCCAGCACCTCTGGGAGACTAAGGGCTCTACGTGGTGGCTGCGACGGGGGAGTTACTGCACGTGCCACCGTACCAGCTTCAACTGCCCTTCTGATGCTCACCACTTCACCAAGGAATACGGCAGTGCTGGTAGAAGGTCCAGGATGTGCTGCGCTGCTGGTGTATGCCGCACCATAAAAAAGATCAGCGCTAGCACCGCTCTGCTGCAAATGAGGCTCATCACGCGGGGTATGCAGAACACTGACATGGGGTCGGGTACGCCTGACCATAGCAGGGACCTCAACCTCGTCATCTTCACTAGCGGTTAGAGTGCCACTGCTGTCTACAGGTTCATATTCTGAACCACTGGATTCAGCGGGTGAGGCGTCTCCATCGCTTTCATATATAGGGAATACCCCTTTGACATTTTGGGCTAACTAAATTTAGGGGGTTTCCTATGAGACTACCCAGGAAAAAGAGCACACCTGCCTAGTAAAAAGGAGTGCTTGCGAAGTAAAGCTACGATCGCTAATAAAGATCTAAAAAGCTCAAAAGTGATCTTTATAGCGCCGCAGCGATTTTACAGTGTTTTTGCAGTGATCAGGAAAAAAAATTCTGGCACTGCGGTGGGGCGGACTGAACGCAAGTGTGGGCACAAGATCAGGCCTGATGGGGCGAACACTGTGTTTTTGGAGAGCCTAAGGTGACCCTAATGTACTGATATAGATCTGATTGCGATCAGTCTTGATCACTTATAGATACTATATAGTATGAGTGCTGATTAGCGACAGAGATGATGCTAATCAGCGACTAATCAGTGACTGCGGTGTGGTGGGCTGGGCGCCAACTGCCTAACAAGTAGCTAAGTAACTGGTGGTGATAATGGCCCCTTACAGGGGGGTGATCAATGACAGGGGGGTGATCAGGGAGTCTATATGGGGCTATCAGGGGTTAGTAAGGGGTGTGTGTGTGATGTGTGTGTGGTGTGTGTGTGTGATGTATGTGTGGTGTTTGGTGCTACTTACAGAGCTACCTGTGTCCTCTGGTGGTCGATCCAAGCAAAAGTGACCACCAGAGGAGCAGGTAGCAGGTATATCAGACGCTATTTACAAAATAGCGTCTGACATACCTATTTCATTGGTTATTTAAAAAATCTACAGCCTGCCAGCCAATGATCAGTGCTGGCAGGCTGTAGTTCAACTTGTGAACTGCGCAATCCTGTGAACGCGTGCTCCTGTGAGTGCGCGTTCACAGGAAATCTCGGGTCTCACGAGATGATGCCAATAGGCGTCACTGAGACCTGAGACCGCCGCGGTCCTTCCTCTAACTTGTGACAAAAAATAAAAAATTCTAGGAACTCGCTGTGCCCCTCACGAAATACCATGGGGTGTCTTCTTTCCAAAATGGGGTCACTTGTGGCGTAGTTATACTGCCCTGGCAATTTAGGGGCCCAAATGTGTGAGAAGGATTTTGCAATCAAAATGTGTAAAAAATGGTCTGCGAAATCCGAAAGGTGCACTTTGGAATGTGTGCCCCTTTGCCCACCTAGGCTGCAATAAAGTGTCACACATCTGGTATCGTCGTACTCAGGAGAAGTTGGGGAATGTGTTTTGGGGTGTCATTTTACAAATACCCATGCTGGGTGTGAGAAATATCTTGGCAAAAGACAACTTTTCCCATTTTTTTATACAAAGTTGGCATTTGACCAAGATATTTCTCTCACCCAGCATGGGTATATGTAAAATGACACCCCAAAACACATTCCCCAACTTCTCCTGAGTACGGCGATACCACATGTGTGACACTTTTTTGCAGTCTAGATGCGCAAAGGTGCCCAAATTCCTTTTAAGAGGGCATTTTTAGACATTTGGATCCCAGACTTCTTCTCACGCTTTAGCGCCCCTAAAAAGCCAGGGCAGTATAAATACCCCACATGTGACCCCACTTTGGAAAGAAAACACCCCAAGGTATTCAATGAGGGGCCTGGCGAGTTCATAGAATTTTTTATTTTTTTGGCATAAGTTAGCGGAAATTGTTTTTTTTTTTTTTTTTTCTCACAAAGTCTCACTTTCTGCCACAGATTTCTTCATTCGCATCGATCAATGTGGATGAAAAAAATCTCTGCCAAAAAAAAAAAAAGGAGGGGAAAGGCGTCTGCCAGGACATAGGAGCTCCACCCAACATCAATACCCACTTAGCTCGTATGCCCTGGCAAACCAGATTTCTCCATTCATATCAATCGATGTGGATGAATAAATCATTGCCGGGAATTTATTTTTTATTTTTTTATATACAAAGTGTTTGCCAAAGCATAGGAACGCCGCCTCCTCCTCAGCTCGTATGCCTTGGCAAACGTATCTTTTACTGCAGAGTAGAAATCTCGTCTTGCAGCGCCACATACACCGACTTGCGTGTAATCTGACAGCAGCGCAATGCTTCTGTCAGAATGCACATCAGTGCTGCAGCTAGTCGATCGGTTGGTCCACCTGGAAGGTAAAAAAAAAAAAAAACAGGCCGCAACGCAATAATTTTATTAACTTTGGAACAGAACATATAAACTTTAACTTTTTGAACTAAACATTAACCTTTTTGCTTACTGGTGTTTTTTTTTGTTGTTGTTTTTTTTTACCTTTATAGAACAAACCTCTCCTTCCCCATGGGTCAATGTGCAAAGCGCAAATCGCCCAAAGATATGGCGAAGTGCGTTATGCACTTTGTCTCAGGTGAAAGGAGCCGTTTGCAACAGCTGTGAGTGAATGGGCCCTAATAGCCCTGTGTGCCTGTCCTGGTGAGATGTGATCCCTATGCTAGGTGTACCTGTGTGTGGTACTTCCGGAAACACTCCCCTAAGCATAGGGCAGGGTGGTCAGGACAGTCAGGACAGAAATAGCGGGTGTCACGCCTTATTCCACTCCTGCTACAGACACGACATCTTTTTCGGAGTGACGGTTGGGTTGAGGTACCAGCAACGACATTGGGGAAATGTCGCTCTTGTAGACAGCTAACTACACTGGTGGATGGGGCCACGGAACCTCCTGGGTACAGGAGGTTCTCGATGATCTCTTCCTGAAATTTGAGGAAGGATCCAGTTCTCCCAGCCTTACTGTAGAGAACAAAACTATTATACAGAGCCAATTGAATTAAATATACAGACACCTTCTTATACCAGCGTCTGGTTATGCGGGAAACTAAATATGGAGACAACATCTGGTCATTGAAGTCCACCCCTCCCATGTGAACGTTATAGTCGTGGACTGAGAGGGGCTTTTCAATGACACGGGTTGGTCGCTCAATTTGTATTGTCGTGTCTGCGTGATTGGAGGAGAGCATGTAAACGTCACGCTTGTCTCTCTATTTCACCGCGAGCAGTTCTTCGTTACACAAGGCAGCCCTCTGCCCCTTTGCAAGACGGGTGCTAACGAGCCGTTGGGGGAAGCCCTCGCGGTGCCACAGGTGCCAATCCGTTCTAGAAACAAATGCCTAAAGAGGGCCACACTTGTGTAGAAATTGTCCACATAAAGATGGTACCCCTTGCCGAATAAGGGTGACACCAAGTCCCAGACTGTCTTCCCACTGCTCCCCAGGTAGTCAGGGCAACCGACCGGCTCCAGGGTCTGATCTTTACCCTCATAGACACGAAATTTGTGGGTATAGCCTGTGGCCCTTTCACAGAGCTTATACAATTTGACCCCATACCGGGTGTGCTTGCTTGTGATGTATTGTTTGAAGCCAAGGCGCCCGGTAAAATGTATTAGGGACTCGTCTACGCAGATGTTTTGCTCTGGGGTATACAAATCTGCAAATTTCTGGTTGAAATGGTCTATGAGGGGCCGAATTTTGTGGAGCCGGTCAAAAGCTGGGTGGCCTCTGGGACGGGAGGTGGTGTTGTCGCTAAAGTGCAGGAAACGCAGGATGGTCTCAAATCGTGTCCTGGACATAGCAGCAGAGAACATGGACATGTGATGAATTGGGTTCGTGGACTAATATGACCGCAATTCATGCTTTTTAGTTAGACCCATGTTGAGGAGAAGGCCCAAAAAAAAAAAAAAATCTGAAACTTGGACTGGTTTCCACCGGAAAGGCTGGGCATAAAAGCTTCCCGGGTTGGCGGTTATAAATTGTGTGGCATACTGATTTGTTTCTGCCACAACTAAGTCTAAGAGCTCCGCAGTCAAGAACAGCTCAAAAAATCCCAGGGCCGAACCGATCTGAGCTGTCTCAACCTGAATTCCAGACTGGGCGGTGAAAGGGGGAACTACAGGTGCGGCTGAAGTTGGGGACTGCCAATCAGGGTTTGCCAGCACCTCAGGGATTCTAGGGGCTCTATGGGCACGTCTTTGCGGTGGCTGCGACGGGGTCACTACTGCACGTGCCACCGTACCAGCTTCAACTGCCCTTCTGGTGCTCGCTACTTCACCATGTTCTACGGCAGTGCTGGTACTAGGTCCAGGAAGGGCTGCGCTGCTGGTGTATGCCTCACCACATAATCCGACAGCACCAGCCCCACTCTGCTGCTCTTGAAGCGGATCCTGCGCAACCTGCGGTCTAGCGACACGGGGCCGGGTACGCCTGGTGCTATCAGGGACCTCAGCCTCCTCGTCCGAACTTTGGGTCAGAGAGCCACTGCTTTCTACAGGTTCATATTCTGACCCGCTAGATTCATCAGATGAGGGTTCCCATTCCTCATCTGACTGGGTCAGAAGCCTGTAGGCCTCTTCAGAAGAATACCCCCTGTTTGACATTTGGGCAACTAAATTTAGGGGTATTCCCTGAGACTACTCAAGAAAAAAAGCAAGCCTGTCTTACAAATGGGAGGCTAGCGAAGTACCGGAGGCCGCTGCGGTTGATAAAAAGTATCAAAACTGATTTTTTTATCGCCGCAGCGCGTGTAAAGTGAATGTGCAGTGATCAAAAAAAATATTTTTTGTCACTGCGGTGGGGCGGGCGTGGGTGAACGCACGTGTGGGCGACCGATCAGGCCTGATCGGGCAAACACTGCGTTTTGGGTGGAGGGCGAACTAAAGTGACACTAATACAATTATAGATCTGACCGTGATCAGTTTTGATCACTTCCAGATACTATAAAAGTACAAATGCTGATTAGCGATACGCTAATCAGCGAATAAGGGACTGCGGTGCGGTGGGCTGGGCGCTAACTGATCCCTAAACTACCTAACCAAGGGGCCTAAACTATCCTAAAACCTAACAGTCAATACCAGTGAAAAAAAAAAGTGACAGTTTGCACTGATCACTTTTTTCCTTTCACTAGTGATTGACAGGGGCGATCAAAGGGGTGATCAAAGGGTTAATTGGGGTGCAGGGGGGTGATCTGGGGCTAGTGTGTGGTGTTTGGTGTACTCACTGTGAAGCCTGCTCCTCTGCTGGATCCAACCGACGAAAAGGACCAGCAGAGGAGCAGGGCAGCCATATAACAGATCATATTTACTAATATGATCTGCTATGTGGCTTCTGATTGGATTTTTTTAAAATCAGCAACCTGCCAGCCGCGATCATTGGCTGGCAGGTTGCTGACGAAATACTCCTTTAACTTTTGCCGGCCCGCGATGCGCATGCGCGGGCCGGCTGTGACCGAAATCTCGCGTCTCGCGAGATGACGCACGGATTCGTCCAGGAGGAGTAAATCAACCACCTTCCGGACGCATCCGTGCGTAAGGCGGTCGGGAGGTGGTTAAATTCATATATAAATGCCAATATCTCAATTTTATATAACTGACAGATACACATATTCAGATAGCCCACTCAAAGAGTGACTATTCCCCTGTACTACACACCATGACAATTAAGGAAAAAGGGGAGGGAGGGGTATCGTCACTGCCGTTACCTGCATGAGTACCAACTGACATTTTCTCTCTTTTATAGGTACCCTCGAGCCAGGATGAGATTCCCCTCCAATCAGCTGAAGAAGATTGCCGCATGAGAAAACGCAGACTGCACCAATTGGCATCTGTTACCAGGTAAGAGCCACATACTGTTAATAATTGCACATGAAATTAATATGTGTCGTGACACAATGTCACCCCTTAATTGCATCCGCAATAAGGTTTGATCATACCAGAAGTATTAAGCGAATCTGCGATCTACAAGCATTATTTTTTTATATGCGAAATTTCGGCAGTATTAAAGTATTAATCGCAAGAGCACATGCGCAAGGAAGGTGTGGCCTACTACAGCAGCTGGTTTGCACCGACAAGAACTTGGGATGACATGGATGCGATGGTTGGAAACAAGTTCAGCGACGAAGAGCAAGAACTTGTAAGTAATCTTACATTAAAGTAGTGTATTTGATTACATTTAACCTGCATGTCTGAACACTCGCTTTATATGCATAAATAGTGTTATAAAAAAATCGCCAGTGCGACCTTCTGCGATTTTATTTTCGCAAGTGCACACAGTTTCACTTTTTATAAGGTCTCACTAGATATTAGTGATTGTTGCACTATTTATTCCTGTAACATTACACCCACTATGTTAGTAGCATATGTGTATGGAAAGCAGAGAAATATCTTTCACATGAACTTTGCACATCCATTGTCATGACGCACACTATATACCACACACACACGCAGTATATACTGCACACGCCCACACTATATACCACACACAGACAGACATACACTATATAGCGCACAGACACACACTATATACCACACACACACATAGTTTATAGATTATAATTTGTGTCCTATTGGTCAGCACCACGGGCAGGTGAACCAGCTGTACACCACATACCGTATCGGAACTTCACTAGACAGGTACATTTCTGCTTAGCTGGATAATATCTGATAGCTTAGATCCCACCCACATACAGTCATAATACAATCCCATCTTCTAACCGTAACAGTAAGGCTGCATGCACACGCGTATGTTTTTTCACAACTACGGACCGTAAAAACCCGGGCTGCTTTCCTGAAGAGTGGACGAGTGCACAGCATCATTGGTTGCTATCGCCGTGCGCGCGTCCACTCTGCAGGACGGGTTTTTATGGTTTGTAGTTGTGAAAAAACACACCCATGTGCAGGCAGCCTAAATCTAATATTTTCACTTCAAAGACTTAAATACTTTTTACAGTTAACTTGCGTAAACTATTTTCAATACTATTATGTTAAAAAAAATTGGGATTATATGCTTGCATTTTTATCTTACAGCGGATGTTGGGGCGGAGATACGACCGCACCCAGTCCCACACCAAGAAGCAACGGATAGTGCGGCAGCTGTCATTTGCGCACTGGCGCTAAATGGGTGTCAAACACCGACATGAAGCAAAGACACGCCGGTTTTA
Organism: Bufo gargarizans; assembly: GCF_014858855.1. Classification (NCBI taxonomy): domain Eukaryota; kingdom Metazoa; phylum Chordata; class Amphibia; order Anura; family Bufonidae; genus Bufo; species Bufo gargarizans. Next base: position 331,551,539 of record NC_058083.1, read on the forward strand.
TAAGAAGAATCCAGGACGAAAAATGCCCAGGTAGATGCGTAAATAACTTTTGTATGTTTTGTCAACACTCTGTAATGTATACAGTGCTAAGCAAAAGTATTCACCACCCTTGACTTTGTTCTTTTTTTGTTGTCTCACCACCTGAAATTAACATGGATTGTTTGAGAATTTGCATAATTTAATTTGTAGAAAATTCCCACAACTTAGAACTTTTTTTTTATTTGTTCATTGTAAAGCATACAACAAATGGAATAAAATAACAGAAAAAGTCAATGTGCATAACTATTCACCCCCCTAAAGTCAATACTTTGTAGAGCCACCTTTTGCAGCAATCACAGCTCCAACTTGCTTTGGATAAGTCTCTATGAGCTTGCCACATCTTACTACTGGGATTTTTGCTTATTCCTCCTTGCAAAACTGCTCCAGCTCCTTCAAGTTGGATGGGTTGCTCTTGTGAACAGCAATCTTTAAGTCTGACCATAGATTTCCTATTGGATTGAGATCTGGGATTTGGCTAGGCCATTCCAACACATTTACATGTTTCCCCTTAAACCAGTCAAGGTGTTGCTTTAGTAGTGTTTGGGGTCATTGTCCTGCTGGAAGGTGAACATCTGTCCTAGCCTCAGATCACGCACAGAGTGGTACAGGTTTTGCTCAAGAATATCCCTTTTTTTAGCATTATCTTTCCCTCAACTCTGACCAGTTTCCCAGTCCTGGCTGCTGAAAAACATCCCCACAGGATGATGCTGCCACCACCATGTTTCACTGTGGGGATGGTGTTCTTTGGGTGATGTGATGTGTTGGCTTTGTGCCAGACATAGCGTTATCTTTGATTGTTGAAAAGTTCAATTTTAGTCTCATCAGACCAGAGCACCTTCCTCCATACATCTTAGTAGTCTTCCACACACCTTTTTGCAAACTCACAATGTGCCATTTTGTTTTTTTGCTGAATGTAATGGCTTTCTTCTGGCCACTCTGCCATAAAACCCTACTCTATGGAGCGTACGGCTTATTGTCGTCCTATGTACAGATACTCAAGTCTCTGCTGTGGAACTCTGCTGCTCCTCCAGGGTTACCTTAGGTCTCTGTGCTGCCTCTCTGATTAATGCCCTCCTTTACCTGTTTTGGTGGGCGGCCATATCTTGACAGGTTTGCTGTTGTGCCATGTTCTTTCCATTTGGTTATGATAGATTTGATGGTGCTCCTGGGGATCATCAAAGATTTGGATTTTTTTTTCTAACCTAACCCTTAGTACTTCTCAACAACATTGTCCCTTACTTGTTAGGAGAGTTCCTTGTTCTTCATGGCAGTGTTTGGTAAGTGATGCCTCTTGCTTAGGTGTTGCAACCTCTGGGGCCTTTCAGAATAGGTGTGTATATATATAATGACAGATCATGTGACAGATTGCACACAGGTGGACATCATTTCCCTAATTATGTGACTTCTGAAAGTAATAGGTATAGTTAGCACCAGAGCTTTTTTGGGCTTCCAAACAAAGGGGCTGAATACATACGCACATGGCAATTTTCAGTTTTCTATTTCTAAACAATAATGTAATTTATATATTTTTCTCATTACACTTCGCCAACTTAGACTATTGTGTTCTGATCCATCACATCAAATTCAGATTAACAAAACATTGAACAGAAGGCTGTAATGTACCAAAATAGGCAAAAAGTTAAGGCGGGTGAATACTTTTGAATGGTACTGTATATACTGTAATAGAAAAAAGTATTTCATCCTTTTACAACTGATTAATTAGTACCTGGTGGGACACGCCCCAAATTACATCAAACATCTCAACCTAGCTGTGGTTGTATTGTATATATATATATATATTCAAACACACAGCACGATAGAGATTTTGGATGTAACCAGCTGATTTCATACAAGTAAAGGACTGAACCATCACTGGGTCTGCAGTAGAAGCCTGAGGGCTAGTCTCCTTCCTACAGGATATGGACCCAGGACTATGGAGACCCCCACTCTGACCTATTTGGGTTAGAGAAAACTATAAACCATGATATTTTGGTTGAGTTTATAGGCCACATCTTTCCTATTCCCCATTAAAGTTGCATGGTGTGAATCCATAAACACAATAAGGGTTAACTCTGCACTGAGACTCTGTCACGACCCTTGGTCATGGTCGTGACTCCTTGGGAGCCGCATGCGGTTGCCCGCAGCTTGGTGTTGTCAACCGCAGCTGGGAGCACTTCGTTGTTGCCTCAGGTGCGGTTGCCGCGGACAATAAGCATGCGTGTAGTTGCCCTTGGCAACGTGTTTTATGTGCACTCCCTTTGTCGTTTTGTTGTGCACGAGGTGGTGTTTGTATGCACTTGGACTCCTCCCTTCACCTGCGGTTGTCCGCGGCAACGTCTGGTGATGTTTGCCTGCTGTGGAAGTGTCTCGGCCCGTTGGCTGTTCTTGAGGACACGGTTGCCACGCATGCCGTTGCCGTCGGAGACAGGTGAGTGAGTTTGTGTGCTTGCCCCTTTATGTGTGTTTTCCCTTCTGTGGTGTAGGAAGGGTTAACTCCCTTCCCAGTGTGTCTGTGAGTCACTGGGTGTGTCTGACCGTGGGTGTGGCCACCTGGCCTATAAAGCCTCAGTCCCTGGCTTGGTTCAGTAGGTTGCTCTCAGCCATGCTGGCTGGAGCAGCCTCCTGTCTCCTCCATCTGCCTGGTGGGGACCATCCTTCTGGTCATAAAACTTTGTTACCTTGTCTGATGTTATGTTTTATGTGTATGTGGTTGCTGGTTTGTTGCACCTTATGGTTTCCTGGTTTCCCGTGTGATGTATGGTGTGTGCTGTTGTCATTTCTGTTGTTGTGGACAAACAGCACTTTTGCATGGGTTCCAGGCTGTGTGTCTGTGGCAGGTAGGTGAGGTTGTAGTTTCCACGTACCTGCCACTGCCATAAGTTGTATTGGATTCCCCTTAATTACAGCTTGGCCATTCTGGGACTCCTGCTCCTCCCTGTCTTGGAGGAGTGGGTTGTCCTACTCTGTCACCTAGGTCAGGGCCGACTTGAGGGCTTGTAGGGACTTTAGGTTCCGGCGTATGAGCCCTCCTACCATCAAGGTCGGCTCATACTGACAGGAGACAGGGTCAGCGTTAGGGACGCAATAGGAGGGGACCTGCTCCCTAATGCTGTGGTCCTGGCCTTGCAGCGACCAAACATCTTCGGGTACCACACGGCTGGGGGTTTCCCCCACCTCCAGCCGTGACAGTATGACCAGAATGGCACCTCACCTGGTTTCCTTCCTAAGAGGGTGAAGCATGCATCCATTGACCGTTGGGGTGCATGCGCGTTCTCCGGAGGGAGAGCGTTACGGGGTTCACCGTTAACGGCGCGGTTGGTGGCTTTTCCCCGCCACCTTGCTAACCGTGTCCGTGTTGGTGACCCCTCGTCCCTCTCAGGGTTCCTATCTCTGGTCGTCTGCTGGCAGCATTCCTTTGGTGTTCCGGCAGGTGTGCTGGTTGGGGAGTGTCTGCTGGCAGCGACCTGGAGTAGGAACGTTTTCCCTGAGTTGTATGCGGTGTCCTGTTTTCTTCCTCCAGACTGCTTTGTTGGCTGGCGACCTGGGACTGTTGTGTACGGTCCAGGTCTGTTGGCGGCAGTTCTGGGGGGAGATACGGGCATCTGTCGGGTGTCCTGTGCTCCTCCTCCGGACTGCTTGGTTGGCTGGCGACCTGGGACTGTTGTGTACGGTCCAGGTCTGTTGGCGGCAGTCCTGGGGGGAGATACGGGCATCTGTCTGGCAGTGCCTCCAGTTGTTCTCCCTTCCAGTCTGCTTTGTTGGCTGGCAACCTGGGACTGTTGTGTACGGTCCAGGTTTGTTGGCGGCAGCACTGGAGGGAGACACTGGTGATTAGCAGGCATTGCCCCTCCCCCCCTCCCTGGTGTTTGGTCCCACCAGCTTCCCTTTTCGGTTGGGGGGGGCTTTGAGGGGAGGGAGTGTCACGACCCTTGGTCATGGTCGTGACTCCTTGGGAGCCGCATGCGGTTGCCCGCGGCTTGGTGTTGTCAACCGCAGCTGGGAGTACTTCGTTGTTGCCTCAGGTGCGGTTGCCGCGGACAATAAGCATGCGTGTGGTTGCCCTTGGCAACGTGTTTTATGTGCACTCCCTTTGTCGTTTTGTTGTGCACGAGGTGGTGTTTGTATGCACTTGGACTCCTCCCTTCACCTGCGGTTGTCCGCGGCAACGTCTGGTGATGTTTGCATGCTGTGGAAGTGTCTCGGCCCGTTGGCTGTTCTTGAGGACACGGTTGCCACGCATGCCGTTGCCGTCGGAGACAGGTGAGTGAGTTTGTGTGCTTGCCCCTTTATGTGTGTTTTCCCTTCTGTGGTGTAGGAAGGGTTAACTCCCTTCCCAGTGTGTCTGTGAGTCACTGGGTGTGTCTGACCGTGGGTGTGGCCACCTGGCCTATAAAGCCTCAGTCCCTGGCTTGGTTCAGTAGGTTGCTCTCAGCCATGCTGGCTGGAGCAGCCTCCTGTCTCCTCCATCTGCCTGGTGGGGACCATCCTTCTGGTCATAAAACTTTGTTACCTTGTCTGATGTTATGTTTTATGTGTATGTGGTTGCTGGTTTGTTGCACCTTATGGTTTCCTGGTTTCCCGTGTGATGTATGGTGTGTGCTGTTGTCATTTCTGTTGTTGTGGACAAACAGCACTTTTGCATGGGTTCCAGGCTGTGTGTCTGTGGCAGGTAGGTGAGGTTGTAGTTTCCACGTACCTGCCACTGCCATAAGTTGTATTGGATTCCCCTTAATTACAGCTTGGCCATTCTGGGACTCCTGCTCCTCCCTGTCTTGGAGGAGTGGGTTGTCCTACTCTGTCACCTAGGTCAGGGCCGACTTGAGGGCTTGTAGGGACTTTAGGTTCCGGCGTATGAGCCCTCCTACCATCAAGGTCGGCTCATACTGACAGGAGACAGGGTCAGCGTTAGGGACGCAATAGGAGGTGACCTGCTCCCTAATGCTGTGGTCCTGGCCTTGCAACGACCAAACATCTTCGGGTACCGCACGGCTGGGGGTTTCCCCCACCTCCAGCCGTGACAGACTCCCAATGAATGTGTTAGTTTATTTGTCCCTTTGTACTATTGTGTTAGTGATGAGATTAAGAAGTAGTCGACTCTGGTGTAGAGAAGTAGATTATCCTATGATACACTCAGGAGATAATCCCATCACATGGGTCTCCTCTCTCCCTATTGTTTCATCAAGACACTGTGGAGGGGTTGTCTGTTTGCAGGCTGTTCATTTTGATTGAGTTATGCGACTATTTAAAGTTGTTAAGATTTCAGAGTTTAGAAATTCAAAATTGGTGGCTCACCTCAGGCAGGGTTCTGGATGGTGCTGCTAGCCCAATTTAGAGGATCACCCCTCCTCTAGTAATATATGTAGCAAAAATTAAAAGTGAGGGCGAGCACTCAACACCTGGAAACAGTTAGTAATGCATAAAATAATTTATTAAATCACCATATAACAGTATGACATACAAATGGACCCTATAAACTAAAATCTAATGAATACATTAAAAACAATAAAAATGCCACTTGAAAATTAGTTGAATGATAACAGTCTTTTCTGTTCAGTGCTGCTAATATAGTAAATAGGTTTTGCCGCTATACTCTAGTATCCCATGCGTATATTGCAATAGTCAGTGGAATTCGCTGGCTTTTAAGTGCTGCTCCGATAGCAGCCCCACAGTAGTGCAAGAGGATTCAATATGTCCACCACCACATATAATCAGGGCTTGATCTCCTTAGACGCCAATGATCTTAAAACATGCACCTTCCAAAGGTACACCTCACCATGTGAGGTTTGGACTGATAGTGTTCCTACCTTCCTCTGATTTCGAGGACGTCCCGTCGGACGTGTACGGTGGATAGGCTGCAGGCGGCTGTTCCGGCGTCTCCCTCGTGGTGTCTGTGATCTGTGATCAGCTGTTCCCAAGTCTCGCGGGATTTCGGACGTGGTGTAACCCTGGACTGTACAGCGGTGGTTCGAAGTTCTGTACTTAGCGTCTCAAGAGTCTTGCTTCTTCCGCTAGTTGAATTGTTTGCATGGCCATGCGTCTATTGCGGAGATGCTTCTGATACAGGTGTACGGCCCAGACGCGTTTCGGGAACTCCTTCCCTTCGTCAGTGGTCCAGCTACACCTGTTATACTCCGCCTTTTATACTTCCAACTAGCTCCAAAAACCTGGATCACCGGATTAGTTTTCAAATACATGGGATATACATGCGTTTTTTAGCGGTATTGGTGCGGTTTTCTTAAGGAACATACATTTTGATGTAAAATAAATTCCTTATGACAATCTATGTATTCTTCATAGGTCATATATGTAATTTATATTTATATTACAGAAGAAAGGGTTAGTCTCCAAATGGATAATATCATTTAACTGCCAACCTGCACTGTAAATTCTCCTATTTGAATTGATTCAACCATAATAGATGGCATGAGTAACATCTAAGTGTCTATGCTTATATATAAAAATATACAATAAAACTATATGAGATATGCATTACCAGTAGAACATGACTCCTGTGTATAAAAAATAGATATCTGTTCCACTGGTATCTTGGTACTATGTAATACATACATCTGTTTCAATATATAAAATGATAAAATGATAAAGTAGGCTGAGAGAGAGATATATAGCCTTCATAATCCCAAAATCTTGATGATGTAAAATGTGTAAAATATAAAATAAAGAATATATAACATATAAAATTTTACAAAATTTTAAAAATTATAAAAATTATAAAATTTGAAAAATGCACATTCAGGGCAGTGACGTCAGTTTCCATATTCTGGTTCAGACTGGCTACATCCACTTGATATGGTGAGTGAGATTGAGTGCCCACAATCGAGTCCACGACTTAGTGTCGTTAAACGACCAAACTAAGTCGTAGGAGTCGAAATGAGGGCACCCAATCTACAGAAAACCAAAAATCTCCAATTCGGCGTTCAAGCCCACTGGCAACAGAGATCCAAACTGGTAAATATGTTTGGATTCCAACCTGGACATCTGTTTGATGTAGTTTCCACCCCTCCAATGTCTGTCTACCTTCTCCAGTGCCGTGAAGACCAGGCCGGAAGGATCTTTATTATGTATATCTTTATAGTGTTTGGACAAGCAGTGCTTGTCGTAGCCCTTCCTAATATTCGCTATATGTTCAGCTAGCCTGGTCTTCAAGGGACGTTTGGTTCTCCCTATATACTGTCTCCTACAGGGGCACTGGACCAGGTAGACAACTCCCGACGTATTGCAAGTAATACACTCTTTAATCTCCCATGTGAAGTTGTTCTGCATAGAGGAGATAGTAGTGGTTTTTCTGAGTGTGGGATTGACCTTGCAGGCCATGCATTTCCCACACTTAAAGAAACCCTTTAAGTTCATCCAAGAGCCCAAAATTGTATTCTCCTTTTTTATTACTTCAGATCTTTTAATTGAGGGGGCTATTTTTAAACCTAGGTTAGGTGCCTTGGTGAATATTACGGCCGGGGTGGTTGGTAACAGATGGCCTATCTTTTTGTCACATAAAATGTGGTGCCAGTGGGTTTTGACAATTTTCTGTAATCGCTTGTAACTCTTCGTGAATGGAAAAATCATTTTGTTGTTAATGGTTTCGGCCTCTTGTGTTGCCTCCGTCCTAGCCATCTTATTCATAAAGAAGCTGCTTCTATCTAGATTCTCTCGTTTTTTCTAGAGCTAAATTAATTACTTTTTCAGGATACTGTCTCTCCATGAATTGGTCCTTCATCTTACCTGCTTCAACTTCAAAATCATCTTCTTGTGTGCAGTTTCTTTTTAATCTGCGAAATTGTCCGTATGGCACATTTAGCAGCCAAGTCGGTAGATGACAACTAGTGAATTGTATAAAGCTATTTTTTGAGGTGGGTTTAGAAAATGTATTACAAATGTACCTTTGTTCTACCGATTTTATTTTTAAATCTAAAAATTCGGTCTCCTCAGCAATATTAGCAACAAATTTCAGATTCAGCTGGTTAATATTGATTTCATTCAGAAAGGAGTCCAGTTCTTCCCTACTTTTATTCCAAATGAAGATGACATCGTCAATGAATCTCCGCCATAGGACCAGATCCACCCCCAGCCGTGGTTTGATGGTATTATATTCCCACTCTGACAAAAACAAATTTGCATAGCTAGGGGCGAATCTGGTTCCCATGGCGGTCCCGCACTTCTGCAGGTAGAAGTTGCCATCGAAATAAAAGTAGTTGTGGGTCAAAATATAATTTATCCCCTCCAGAATAAATTCAATACTTTTTTCATCAATTGTTCTATCTTTTCTTAATTGTTCCCCTACTGCTGATACACCCTGTTGATGGTCAATCACTGTGTACAGTGACTGCACATCAAGGGTACCCATAATCCACCCACTTTCAACTTTCATTTCTTCCAATATTTTAATAATATGAGTTGTATCTTTTATATACGAAGTTGTTTTCTTCACTATCGGTTGTATCTGTACATCTATGTATTTAGACAGATTAGATGAAATTGAACCAATTCCAGAAACTATTGGTCGGCCTGGTGGTTTGTCTAGGCTCTTGTGCACTTTGGGGAGACAATAGAAGACCGGTAGTCTCCTATGTGTCCCCAAGATAAAATCATATTCTTGTCTTGTGATTATTGTGCGTTCAAGACCTTTAGTGCGTTCAAGACCTTTATGATTTTATCTTGGGGACACATAGGAGACTACCGGTCTTCTATTGTCTCCCCAAAGTGCACAAGAGCCTAGACAAACCACCAGGCCGACCAATAGTTTCTGGAATTGGTTCAATTTCATCTAATCTGTCTAAATACATAGATGTACAGATACAACCGATAGTGAAGAAAACAACTTCGTATATAAAAGATACAACTCATATTATTAAAATATTGGAAGAAATGAAAGTTGAAAGTGGGTGGATTATGGGTACCCTTGATGTGCAGTCACTGTACACAGTGATTGACCATCAACAGGGTGTATCAGCAGTAGGGGAACAATTAAGAAAAGATAGAACAATTGATGAAAAAAGTATTGAATTTATTCTGGAGGGGATAAATTATATTTTGACCCACAACTACTTTTATTTCGATGGCAACTTCTACCTGCAGAAGTGCGGGACCGCCATGGGAACCAGATTCGCCCCTAGCTATGCAAATTTGTTTTTGTCAGAGTGGGAATATAATACCATCAAACCACGGCTGGGGGTGGATCTGGTCCTATGGCGGAGATTCATTGACGATGTCATCTTCATTTGGAATAAAAGTAGGGAAGAACTGGACTCCTTTCTGAATGAAATCAATATTAACCAGCTGAATCTGAAATTTGTTGCTAATATTGCTGAGGAGACCGAATTTTTAGATTTAAAAATAAAATCGGTAGAACAAAGGTACATTTGTAATACATTTTCTAAACCCACCTCAAAAAATAGCTTTATACAATTCACTAGTTGTCATCTACCGACTTGGCTGCTAAATGTGCCATACGGACAATTTCGCAGATTAAAAAGAAACTGCACACAAGAAGATGATTTTGAAGTTGAAGCAGGTAAGATGAAGGACCAATTCATGGAGAGACAGTATCCTGAAAAAGTAATTAATTTAGCTCTAGAAAAAACGAGAAATCTAGATAGAAGCAGCTTCTTTATGGATAAGATGGCTAGGACGGAGGCAACACAAGAGGCCGAAACCATTAACAACAAAATGATTTTTCCATTCACGAAGAGTTACAAGCGATTACAGAAAATTGTCAAAACCCACTGGCACCACATTTTATGTGACAAAAAGATAGGCCATCTGTTACCAACCACCCCGGCCGTAATATTCACCAAGGCACCTAACCTAGGTTTAAAAATAGCCCCCTCAATTAAAAGATCTGAAGTAATAAAAAAGGAGAATACAATTTTGGGCTCTTGGATGAACTTAAAGGGTTTCTTTAAGTGTGGGAAATGCATGGCCTGCAAGGTCAATCCCACACTCAGAAAAACCACTACTATCTCCTCTATGCAGAACAACTTCACATGGGAGATTAAAGAGTGTATTACTTGCAATACGTCGGGAGTTGTCTACCTGGTCCAGTGCCCCTGTAGGAGACAGTATATAGGGAGAACCAAACGTCCCTTGAAGACCAGGCTAGCTGAACATATAGCGAATATTAGGAAGGGCTACGACAAGCACTGCTTGTCCAAACACTATAAAGATATACATAATAAAGATCCTTCCGGCCTGGTCTTCACGGCACTGGAGAAGGTAGACAGACATTGGAGGGGTGGAAACTACATCAAACAGATGTCCAGGTTGGAATCCAAACATATTTACCAGTTTGGATCTCTGTTGCCAGTGGGCTTGAACGCCGAATTGGAGATTTTTGGTTTTCTGTAGATTGGGTGCCCTCATTTCGACTCCTACGACTTAGTTTGGTCGTTTAACGACACTAAGTCGTGGACTCGATTGTGGGCACTCAATCTCACTCACCATATCAAGTGGATGTAGCCAGTCTGAACCAGAATATGGAAACTGACGTCACTGCCCTGAATGTGCATTTTTCAAATTTTATAATTTTTATAATTTTTAAAATTTTGTAAAATTTTATATGTTATATATTCTTTATTTTATATTTTACACATTTTACATCATCAAGATTTTGGGATTATGAAGGCTATATATCTCTCTCTCAGCCTACTTTATCATTTTATCATTTTATATATTGAAACAGATGTATGTATTACATAGTACCAAGATACCAGTGGAACAGATATCTATTTTTTATACACAGGAGTCATGTTCTACTGGTAATGCATATCTCATATAGTTTTATTGTATATTTTTATATATAAGCATAGACACTTAGATGTTACTCATGCCATCTATTATGGTTGAATCAATTCAAATAGGAGAATTTACAGTGCAGGTTGGCAGTTAAATGATATTATCCATTTGGAGACTAACCCTTTCTTCTGTAATATAAATATAAATTACATATATGACCTATGAAGAATACATAGATTGTCATAAGGAATTTATTTTACATCAAAATGTATGTTCCTTAAGAAAACCGCACCAATACCGCTAAAAAACGCATGTATATCCCATGTATTTGAAAACTAATCCGGTGATCCAGGTTTTTGGAGCTAGTTGGAAGTATAAAAGGCGGAGTATAACAGGTGTAGCTGGACCACTGACGAAGGGAAGGAGTTCCCGAAACGCGTCTGGGCCGTACACCTGTATCAGAAGCATCTCCGCAATAGACGCATGGCCATGCAAACAATTCAACTAGCGGAAGAAGCAAGACTCTTGAGACGCTAAGTACAGAACTTCGAACCACCGCTGTACAGTCCAGGGTTACACCACGTCCGAAATCCCGCGAGACTTGGGAACAGCTGATCACAGATCACAGACACCACGAGGGAGACGCCGGAACAGCCGCCTGCAGCCTATCCACCGTACACGTCCGACGGGACGTCCTCGAAATCAGAGGAAGGTAGGAACACTATCAGTCCAAACCTCACATGGTGAGGTGTACCTTTGGAAGGTGCATGTTTTAAGATCATTGGCGTCTAAGGAGATCAAGCCCTGATTATATGTGGTGGTGGACATATTGAATCCTCTTGCACTACTGTGGGGCTGCTATCGGAGCAGCACTTAAAAGCCAGCGAATTCCACTGACTATTGCAATATACGCATGGGATACTAGAGTATAGCGGCAAAACCTATTTACTATATTAGCAGCACTCAACAGAAAAGACTGTTATCATTCAACTAATTTTCAAGTGGCATTTTTATTGTTTTTAATGTATTCATTAGATTTTAGTTTATAGGGTCCATTTGTATGTCATACTGTTATATGGTGATTTAATAAATTATTTTATGCATTACTAACTGTTTCCAGGTGTTGAGTGCTCGCCCTCACTTTTAATTTTTGCTACAAAGATTTCAGAGTTGTTTCTCTAAAAACTGAACATTCTGTGATTACAGAAGTTCCTATTCCCTCCATTCAGAGAAGGCCATCAGCGGAGGTAATGGAGGTGGTGGAGGTTGAGGAGGAAGAGGAGGAGGAGGCCAGACCCTCCCAGCCTATTGAGCCACCCCACCAGATGTGGGAGAAGTCAAAGAGGTGGAGGTGGAAATTGCTGGACCCTCCAGCACCGTCCCATCTCAGGAGGAAGAGGAGGAGATCAACAGCCCTCGCCAGGAGGGTAAATATGTGCACATAGCAATATGATGATGTATCCATAACATGTACATAAACATTAAAAGGGCCAACAATGAGGGGACAACATACATTACAGTAATACAAAAAAGAACACTGGGCAATAACTCTTTAATCTACATAAAAACCATTCACATAAATAGTTTAAATAAATAATATTAAACTCTATTGAACTATCACTAATAAACAAAATGTAATTATACTCTAGTGAAATATCACAAACTAATAAACTATATATCCATCATAAATATCATTAACTAACATATTGAGATTTAAATCGTCAATGTGTATAAAAACTTTAAAAAAAGAAAAGGTAAAAAATTGAAAAACAGACATATTTGGTACCGCCGTGTCCATAACGACTGTCTCTATAAAATTATCATATAACCTAACCCCTCAGGTGAACACTGTAAAAAAAAAAAAAAAAAAAACCTTACATCACTAAAAGTGCAACACCAAGCTATCAAAAAAGGCATATGCCCCCCAAAATAGTACCAAGCTGTCATTTTAATTCGGCCAAAAATGAGCCCCTACCATTAGACAATTGCCGAATAAAAAAAATATTATGGCTCTCAAACTATAAAGACACTAAAACATGAATTATTTAGTTACAACAATTTTTATTGTGTAAAACGGAAATAACTAAAAAATAAGGAAACATATTAGATCATGCCGCATCTGTAACAACAAGCTGTATAAAAATATCACACGAAGTAACCCTTCAGGTGGACACCTTTCAAAACCAAAGATAAAAACTCTCAAAAAAGGCATTTGTTTTACAACTTTTATCACAAAAAGGTGTAATAACAAGTGATCAAAAAGTCATATGCACCACAAATTACCACAAATCAAAATGTCATCTCATCCAGACTGAAAATGAGCCACTACATAAAACAGTGGCCCAAAAAAAAAAAATAATAATAATAATAATGTTTTTCAGAGTTTGGAGACACAAAAAAAAAACTTTTTGTTTTAAAATGCTTGTTTATGTAAAACTGAACCAAACAACACCTTCGTAATAACCTACTCTATAAAAATAGCCCATCATCTAACATTAGCGACATTTCGACTTAAGGAAGTCTTTATCAAGCAGTGCAATAGTGTACGCTATCATACTTAACCCCTAAACGCCTAGCGACGTAGATTCCCAGTGCAACTGGATGTGACTTAACTCCCAGTGCCGTACATGTAGGAGGTAATAATATCTACAGTATTATAAAAGTAGAGACATTGAAATTTTGAAATTTGAGAATTTTTCAAAATTTTGGGTAAATTTGGTATTTGTTTATAAATATAAATGAAATATTTTGTCTCAATTTTACTATTGTCATGAAATACAATATGTGACGAGAAAACAATGTCATAATGGCCTGGATAAGTATAGGTGTTTTAAAGTTATTACCACATAAAATGACACATCTCTGATTAACAAAAAATGGCCTTGGCACAAAGGAGAAAAATTGCCCGGTCCTTAAAGGTTTAATAGGAATCGCAAATAATGTTCATATTTTTTTTTAACAACAGTAATGAAGACATTGAAGGCCACTGTGGCAAAAATGCTGAAGGAGCACCTCCAGGATATGCGGGCCATTCAGGAGCGGATGAAGGCCATGGAGGAGAGGCACCGCCAGGCCATGAAGGGGGTGCAGGAGATGCTCCTGCTATTGGAAAAGTTGGCTTGCATATTTTTTTTTTCTAATATGTTATATAAATAGTTTATACAGGTATAACGTGTATTTTAGTTTTTGTAATATTGCTCTGTTTTAGTGTAACGGAGTAGTATAAGTCCTACACATAGCTTGGCCCATTTATTTTTAATTCCAGTCTGCAAAATTAGGCGTTCACAGGATAAATATATAAGTGTCAGCCAGTACAGGCCCCAATAATTAGCCAATAGGCGTTCACCTGACAACAAAGAACTTAGTATTCTGTGGCTGGAGGTACATTAGGCATTCACAGGATAAATATGTAACTGCCGGCCAGTACAGGCCCCAGAAATTAGTCAATAGGCGTTCACCTGACAGCAAAGAACTTAGTATTCTGTGGCTGGAGGTACATTAGCCGTAATCACAGGATAAATATGTAAGTGTCGGCCAGTACAGGCCCCAGAAATTAGTCAATAGGCGTTCACCTGACAGCAAAAAACTTTATATTCTGTGGCTGGAGGTACATTAGCCGTAATCACAGGATAAATATGTAAGTGTACAGGCCCCAAAAATTTGGCATTCAACAGACATAAAAGGCCTTTTATGCTGCTGTATTGACCTAAAACAGGGACCATGATTTGTTCTGGGTGGTTTTGTGGGATGTCATGAGAAATTTCAATCAAACATGGTCGACTCGTCACATGTGTTGAATTCCTCCGAGATCCATGCCTCATTCATTTTTAGAAATGTGAGGTAGTCCACACTGTCGTGAGCTAGGCAAGTGCACTTATCGGTCACAATCCCCCCTGCTGTGCTGAACGTCCTTTCGGACAGGACACTGGACGAGGGGCAAGCCAACAGTTCCATGGAAAATTGTGCCCACCCAGTAGTCGGGGGTTTCATCGCTTCTCAGAGTGTCCACATCGGCCGTTAACCAGATGTAGTCGGACACCTGTCGGTCTAGGCTGGATCCGGAGGACAGCTGTCGATGGGTTGGCTGCAAGTATGATCTCATATCAGAAGTGACCAACACATCTTCAAACCGCCCTCTTCTTGCAGGCACTGTTGGATTGGTACCTGCAACTGTTTCTCTGTGTGTGGAAAATCCTCTCTCAGCCCCCGCAAAATCAGAATGCTGCATTTCTTCCAGCAAAGCCTCAAAGTGCTGCATTCTGATAGTCCTCTGTGATTATGGTCACATTTCCACATTTCCGCCATTTTTTGTTTGTACCGGGGGTCTAAGTACGTTGCCACCCAGTACTTGCCCTTTATGCTTTTTATATGGGGGTCCCTATTAAAACACTGGAGCATGAAGGCCCCCCATTTGCACTAAACTGGAAGCAGTGTAGTGGCCTGGCTCCTGCTTATCATTCAGGATAATGTCGTCCTCGTTCTCCTCCCCCCATCAACGGACAACATCAGGGATCCCAGAAAGGTTTAAAGCAGGCTCTTCTTGGTCCTCCTCGGCCCCGGAACCATCCTCCTCTGACTTCTCTTCAGACTCCTGTTGTTGCCTTGTCTCAGATGGAGTAAACCCCTCTGGGAATTCATCCAGCATTGTGACTTTCTCATCTTCCAGCTCCTGCTCCTCGACGGCTTGATCAATGACACAACGCAATGCACGCTCCAGAAAGAAGCCGTAAGGTACGATGTCACTGATCGCGACTTGGCTGCGACTGACCAGTTTGGTGATCTCATCAAATGGCCGCAGAAGTCTGCATGGATCGCGCATAAGCAGCCACTGGCGGGTTGAAAAAAAAAAAAGCTCCCCAGAACCTGTCCTGCTGCAGTTCGCACAGGTAGTCATTAACTGCACGTTTCTGCTGGAGCAGACTATCAAGCATATACAAGGTGGAGTTCTATCGCGTCGGGCTGTCACAAATCAGACGTCTGACCTGCAGGTTGTGTCAATGCTCAATGTCAGCAAGGCGAGCCATGGCCGTGTATGTTCTTCTGAAATGGCCAGAGATTTTCCTGTCCTGCTGCAAGATGTCCTGGACCCCGGGGTATTTGGCAACAAATCGCTGCATGAATAAGTTCAGGACGTGTGCCATGCACGGCATGTGTCAACGCGCTTAGCAGATTGGCACCGTAGTCGCACACCACTTTACCAAGTGTCAAATTGAGCAGGGTTAGCCACTGATCTGCCTGTGTACGCAAAGCTGAAGGAAGTGCAGGACCAGTGTGGCTCTTGGCTTCCAGGCACAACAGACGCAGCACAGCATGGCAACGTTTCACCTGGCATGTTAAATAGGTTCTGGGGATCTTGGGGGGGCGCAGCGGAAGAGGAGGAGTCAGCTGAGGAGGAGAGGGAGGATGGAGTAGGATGAGGAGAAGAAGAGGCAGGCCTGCATGCAATCCGTGGCCGTAAGACCAAATCTACACGGGTGCCACAGATTGCATTCTTGACGGCCGTCAGAAGGTTCACCCAGTGGGCAGTAATAATTATGTACCTTCCCTGCCTGTGTTTGCTAGACCACTTGTCTGTGGTCAGATGTATCTTGGCACCGACACTGTTTGCCAGAGATGCATTCACTTGCCACTGAACGTAGCCATATAGCTCTGGTATGCCCTTCTGGGAGAAATATTTGCTTCCTGGGACCTTCCATTGCGGTGTTCCAATGGCCACAAATTTTCGAAAGGCCTCCGAGTCCACCAATTTTTATGGCAGTAGTTGGCAGGCTAGCAGTTCCAAACAGAGAGCGGTCAACCGTTGGGCAAGATGGTTATCCGACTTCATCATCTTTTTACACTTGTGATAAACATGAGGAAGGCACGGTGGAAGGTGGAGTGGAGGACAATTGGGAGGAGAGAGGAGAAGGAAAAGAGGCTGGACGATGAGCGCCTGGAGTGTGGCTTTGTGGGTTCTGACGGCGTTGCTCCCACTGGGCTCGGCAGTCGTCCCTAGGTGAGTGTTTGGATTACCTCGACTTATGCGCTGACAGCAAAGGCTGCAGATGGCAACACTATTGTCAGCAGCAGACATGTTAAAAGAAGGCCACACTGCCGAGCCATGTGCCGCCGTCCTGGGAGCGCCAGATGTGACCGAGCATGGTGGATGTTTCGTTCCAGATACATTAGCAGTCTGTTTTTTGCCTCCTGTGCACTGTAAGTTCTGCCTGCTTTTCCTCCCTATCTGCTTCTCCGTCTCTCCCTCTGAACTCCCCTCCTCTTCCTCTCTTGTGGGCACCTATGTGACGTCCATAGACACGTCATTATTGATTTCACCTTCCCCACCACTAACAGAAGAGATATCTGGGTAGGCAGCAACAGCGGGGACCAGCCTCTTCGGGCTGATCTGAGTACTGTCGTCAGACTGCTGAGTGGTGGCCATTGCTACCTCCTCTCCCTGATCCGATTCCAAGAATGGCTGCGCATCTGAAATGTCTTGTAATGGATCGGAAAATAATTCCTGTGACTCGAGCCGAGGGTATATAGTGGTGGTGGTGTTGGTGGTGGTGTCTTTGGGGGTGCACACAGAAGAGAGAGAAGAGGGTGCAGATAGAGAAGATGAGGAGGGTGCAGAAGCAGAAGGCTGAGTGAGCCACTCAACCAAATCTGGTGCGTCCTTTGACGTAATCGCACGCACCTTCTGCAAGTTCCCACTTAGGCTCTGGCCTGGTGATCCTCCCCGATTTCTACCACCCCTGTGGAAGGGCCTGTCTCATCCCTTGCCTGTCATTTTTTAAATGACCCTGTGACAAAAGTCTCTATAGAAGCACAGTATTTGTGGAAGAAGGTATATAACACCCCGCTTCAATCAGTAGTTTTGGGGGGGGCGACTGGTATATCACACCAGTTATAATTATTTTTTCCAGTACTGTTTGTCACTGTGTGTAGCAGAGGGAACGCAGCAAAACAGCAAACAAATGCTGCAGTACCCAAATACACTATAAAGAAAGTATATTGGCATAGAACACTCCACTTCTATCAGCTCTTTTGGGGGGTGACTAGTATATCACACCAGTTATAATAATTTTTTCCAGTACCGTTTGTCACTGTGTGTGGCAGAGGGAATGCAGCAAAACAGCAAACAAATGCTGCAGTACCCAATTGCACTATAAAGAAAGTATATTGGTATATAACACCCAGCTTTAATCAGTCGTTTTGGGGCGACTGGTATATCACACTAGTTATAATTATTTTTTGTAATTGCGTTTGTAATTTTTTGTAGTTTTAGTATCGCTTCAGAACTGCTCACCAGTAACTACCACTGGTGCACAATACAAATCCACTATAATATGCTTTCTATGTTAGAAAGTATATTATAAGTGTATTACACCCCTCTGTACTGCACACCTATCAATAGTACACCTATACCAGTCCTTAAAATGACTTTTGTGGACCTATTAGCTAGCGATTAGTGTCCCTAACAGTCTGTTCCTGCTCCACACAGCAACCTCTCCCTACACTGACAACAGATCAGGTCTATTTATAAGGTAGGGGGTATATCCATGTGCTGAAACTTTTCAATTGCCTGTCCTGTACCACCATTATGGGTCAAAGTTCTTCATAATGTAAAAGAATATATCGGGCGCAGATATCGCCATATGTTTGCATGTACGGCGAATCGCTAACAAGCAAGGTCATCTCTAATCATGATCATCATCAGTTACTGCTTCTCCAGCTCAGACTCCTTCTCCTTTGATTCCGCACCATTGTCAGCCATCAATAGCGGGAAGTTTGGCCAAGAAACAACTCTACACACCTACCAATCCGCAGGTGAGTAAGCTTTTTTCCCACCTGGCCAAGATGCTGGCAGTGCAGTCGTAGTTGTACCACTTAGAAGATTTTTCTCTTTTTAGGGAGCTGATAGCATGCACTCAGATGGACAAAGTCATCCACTGCCATTATACAAAGTATCACTTTTTTAAAGCAATAAATTTATTTTGAGTTTTTTACAGAGTTATATATAAACCAGTCACTTAGTAGCAAAATACAATCATTAGCATAAGTAAAATGAATAAACAGCATATACAAGACCTTGTGTAGTCATATGATATCTAGGAAACAGTTATGAGTATCATCTCATGCAAAGCATTGGACCAAAAAAAAAAGAGGGCTGTGACTACTATAGAGGTACAAATAAGTGAAAGTAAACACGCAAATAAACCAAGTAACTTCAGGTACATAGCCACCTTAATAGGATATAAGAAGGATTAATATTATCCTTCACACACTTTGTGCAGGTAAGTGGGAAAATTAAGCCAAGCTCGGAGTGGAGGGTGTGGTGGGACCATTCCTGTATTCCATCCATTTCTGCCATATTTTGCTAAATTTAAGAGAGGGAGAAAGTTGGTAGGAAAGGATGCTCTCATAAGAATGTTTTGTCCACTCTAGTAAGTATCTCCCCCAGTTTAGGAACAACAGCTGATTTCCAGTGGCTTGCGATAGCAATTTTAGTTCCGAGGAGATGAGAAATTATGACCCTATATTTTATCGGTAATGCACATATTCCAATAAGCAACAGAGCTAAATCGGGAGATCTGATACAGAGGATTTAGCTATGGTGGAGATTATAGCAAAAACATGATGCCATAAACCTGTAAGGAGTTGACAGATCCATTATATATGTGTCAACGTGCCCTTGTGGCCTCAGCCCCTCCAACACAATTGGGAGAAACCTTGAAAAATTCTACTGAGTCGCTCTGGGGTGAAATATAATCGCAGGACAGTTTTCATGTACGATTCATAAAGGATTGTACATTTGAAACATTTAGCTGCATGTGAGAGGGCCTGCGACCATTGAGCAGCTATGAAGGACTGCATCAGTTCCAATTCCCAGGCTCTGAAAGGAATGGACTTTGTGAAGCTATCTTCCTCGCCTAAAGATACATAATAGGGTTTAATACCGTGTTTGCTAAGGGCTGTCTGAGACCAGGACCTGAGCACCTGCATAACTATTGTTACTGTATAAGGGTCTCCAGATGACAAGAAATGCCTAATGCTTAGATATATAAGTCACAATGAGGAATATCATACATATGATGTAGTTGTGCAAATGACTGTATATGCCCTTCCCTAAATAGTTCTGGTATCGCCTGTACTCCCTTTTGTCTCCAGGTGCTCAGATCTAGGTCCTCCAGACATAACTCCAAACATTCCAAAAGGACCAATGTCAGTATTGACCCTGTGTTTGAGGAACCCAATTTGTGTTAAGCTTTTCAATTAGTCAGGGCAGTGAAAACTCAGTATGGAGTGTTTTTGGGCAGTTTGTATGAGGGGACTAGGGCCGACAGGAGTAAGGCTCAGAGGTTTTGTGAGGGGGACAATTTAGATTTAATGCAGACCCAGGGAAAGATAAAATTATTCATCCACCAAGAGTGTAGTTAGGAGATTTGTGTAGCCAGGTAATAGTGCTTGATGTTGGGTAAAACTAGCCCTCCCACCTTCCGTTAATTTGTGAAAATATTGAATGTTATGCAAGGTTTTCTCTGATGGCACACAAAATGTGACAGTGCTGCATGTGCTTTCTAAAAGAAGGATTGAGGGAGAGTAATTAGGAGTGTTCTAAACAATTATAATAGTCTAGGAAGTATAAGCATCTTATACACTCACCTAAAGAATTATTTGGAACACCTGTTCTATTTCTCATTAATGTGATTATTTAGTCAACCAATCACATGGCAGTTGCTTCAATGCATGTAGGGTTGTGGTCCTGGTCAAGACAATCTCCTGAACTCCAAACTGAATGTCAGAATGGGAAAGAAAGGTGATTTAAGCAATTTTGAGCAAGGCATGGTTGTTGGTGCCAGATGGGCCGGTCTGAGTATTTCACAATCTGCTCAGTTACTGGGATTTTCACACACAACCATTTCTAAGGTTTACAAAGAATGGTGTGAAAAGGGAAAAACATGCAGTATGCGGCAGTCCTGTGGGCGAAAATGCCTTGTTGATGCTAAAGGTCAGAGGAGAATGGGCCGACTGATTCAAGCTGATAGAAGAGCAACATTGACTGAAATAACCACTCGTTACAACCGAGGTATGCAGCAAAGCATTTGTGAAGCCACAACATGCACAACCTTGAGGCGGATGGGCTACAATAGCAGAAGACCCCACCGGGTACCACTCATCTCCACTACAAATAGGATAAAAAAAGGCTACAATTTGCACAAGCTCACCAAAATTGGACTGTTGAAGACTGGAAAAATGTTGCCTGGTCTGATGAGTCTCGATTTCTGTTGAGACATTCAAATGGTAGAGTCCGAATTTGGCGTAAACAGAATGAGAACATGTATCCATCATGCCTTGTTACCACTGTGCAGGCTGATGGTGGTGGTGTAATGGTGTGGGGGATGTTTTCTGGGCACACTTTAGGCCCCTTAGTGCCAATTGGCCATCGTTTAAATGCCACGGGCTACCTGAGCATTGTTTCTGACTATGTCCATCCCTTCATGACCACCATGTACCCATCCTCTGATGGCTACTTCCAGCAGGATAATGCACCATGTCACAAAGCTTGAATAATTTCAACTTGGTTTCTTGAACATGACAATGAGTTCACTGTACTAAAATGGCCCCCACAGTCACCAGATCTCAACCCAATAGAGCATCTTTGGGATGTGGTGGAACGGGAGCTTCGTGCCCTGGATGTGCATCCCCCAAATCTCCATCAACTGCAGGATGCTATCCTATCAATATGGGCCAACATTTCTAAAGAATGCTATCAGCACCTTGTTGAATCAATGCCACGTAGAATTAAGGCAGTTCTGAAGGCTAAAGGGGGTCCAACACCGTATTAGTATGGTGTTCCTAATAATTCTTTAGGTGAGTGTATGTGGCAATCCACCCAATCCATGATACTTTACACTTAGCAAGGCAATCCAACTCTGCTTCCAGAGACACCAGCAGCAGGACATAGTTATTTGCATATAGGGAACACATTGTCTTAGTTACATATAGGCAGAAGTATTTAATATTTTGTGATTGCCAATCTAAAGGGAATTGTAGCTTCATTTCGGATGGCACATGATCTGGAATATGTAAGGGGAGGATTTGGGATTTGTCTAGGTTTAGTTTATAATTGGAGAGTCTGAGAGTCTGCCAAATTCTTCTATGATCTGCAAAGCAGACGATAGCGACTGTGGTGGAGCAGTCAGGGATAAGATAATATCATCTGCATATTAGGATATGTGGTGGTCCCTTCCTCCTATATCTACAGCCACAATATCTGAACTTTGTCTGATAGCTTGGACCAAAGGTTCTATGGTGAAAATGAAGATGATTGGGGATAATGGGCATCCCTGTCGAGTGCCATTCATTATAACAAACTCGACAGACAGAGTGCTGTTGACAAAGACCTGCGCCATTGGCATGGAGTATAGTGCCTTAATAGAAAATATTAGAGTGATTGGCATCAACTTGGCAAATGAGGTTCAATGTGGACAGTGATTGCTGGGTGGGGCTGGGGAAGACCCGGCTGTCATGGTACACATTGGCACCAATGACAAAGTCAGTGGGAGATGGAAGGTCCCTAAAAATGATTTTAGGGAACTAGTTGAGAAGCTCAAGTCCAGGACCTCCAAGGTAGTGTTTTCAGAAATACTACCAGTGTCACGAGCGTCACTAGAGAGACAACGGAAGCTTAGGGAGTTAAATAAGTGGCTCAGAAGCTGGTGCAGGAAGGAAGGTTTTGGGTTCATGGAGAACTGGGCCGACTTCGCGGTCGGTTACAGGTTCTACAGTGGGGATGTGTTGCACCTTAA
The DNA here is from genome assembly GCF_014858855.1 of Bufo gargarizans. Lineage (NCBI taxonomy): Eukaryota > Metazoa > Chordata > Amphibia > Anura > Bufonidae > Bufo > Bufo gargarizans. The sequence continues at coordinate 331,574,116 of NC_058083.1, forward strand.
TGGGGAGGGTGCAACTGACCTGGTGGAAAAAATGATTAGATGGCTGGAGGAGCTTTTAAATTAGGATCTGGGAGGGAGGTGTCCTACTAATAAGTGGGAAAATAGTGTAGATAGAGAGTGGGTTATAGAAGGGGACAGTGGGGATTTAGTGGGGGCTGGGGTTAGCAAGGAAAATAGGAAGAAGACTGGGCATAACTATAAATTTGTGAAAAATAGAACTGCTGGTAACATGAACCTGTTACATACAAAAATTAATCAAGGTAACCAAAAAATCCCGGATAGGGTTGAGCGAACCCGAACTGTAAAGTTTGGGTTCGTACCGAACTTTAGGATTTTTGGACCCCGGAACCAAACCCGAACATTTCAGTAAAAGTTTGAGTTTGGTGTTCGGCTATTTTATGGCACTGGAGAGCAGCCAATCAACAATCGTTTAACTCTGTACCCTTAGAAGCCATCACAGCCATGCCTACTAATGTCATGGCTGTGATTGGCCAGTGCAGCATGTGACCCAGCCTCTATATAAGCTGGAGTCATGTAGCGCTGCACGTCACTCTGCTGTTACTAGTGTAGGGAGAGGATGCTGCTGCTGTGAGGGAGAGAATAGGAAAGAATCTTTTAATCAGAAGTGCTTGTTAACTCAGCAATCTACCTAGATCTTTTTACCCTACCCTGAGCCCAGTGACAGAGAAAAATAACTTTTATCCGTCTGTTGGTTAGGTGGGCAGAGGCGGCCATTTTATGCAAGCTCAGTGCACCAGCACAGCATGTGTGCTTTTCTGACATTCAAATCCAAACTTGAAATGCTGCAAATTTAATCTAGCTTTAAAAAAAAAACATAAATTTTTGGCAATATCCTGCATCTGGTGCCTTTGCAGCATTTGTCAGTGTGCAATTTAAGCTAGAAATACAGCAATGATTTTCTGGGTTTTAAAAAGACCCTGGATGTGACTGATAACCAAGATATAACATGCTACGCAATTATGCCATGACTTATACATACCCCACTGCATTAATCTACAGAGATCCCACATCCATCTGACCATAACCTGCATAGTATTGTCGATGTATCTTTTTCCTTTATCATTTATCATATATTTAATATGATCAGATTTTTCTCCATCCTAAGACGTTTGTAGAATGTTCCTTTATGTTTCAACCAAGCTATGTACTAAGCAACATATTGGATTACTATATATATGTATACAAAAAATTCTTTCTTTTTATATAAAATAATATGTATTTTTAGTTGTTTTCATACCAACTCATGTTCCGCACCATGTATTGTTTCAGATAAAATATGTGACCACTGATGAAGGTCTGAAATGACCGAAACGTCTGGTCTTAATACACTGTTTGTACCAAGGATCTAATTGGGCCTTTTTGGATGAAACTACTGCTAAAACTTGAAAAAAAAAAAAAAGTTTGAATGCAATAATCCAAATCTAAGTGCCGCAATTTTCATTTTATATATACTGCTGTCATATTGTTTGTAAAAAAAACACAAATTTTGGGCAAAGTACTTAATATTGCAGCCTTTGCTTCATCTGTGATTGTTAAAACAAGCTTGAAATACAGCTATAATTTTCTGGGTTTTAAAAAACACCCATTTTTGGGCAAAATATTCAATTTTACAGCCCTTGCTGCATCTGTACGTGTGAAGTAACATAGTACATAAGGCCGAAAAAAGCCATTTGTCCATCCAGTTCGGCCTGTTATCCTGCAAGTTGATCCAGAGGAAGGCAAAAAAAAACAAAAAACTGTGAGGTAGAAGCCAATTTTCCCCACTTTAGGGGAAAAATTCCTTCCCGACTTCAGAATAACTCCCTGGATCAACGACCCCTTTCTAGTAGCTATAGCCTGTAATATTATTACGCTCCAGAAATAAATCCAGGCCCCTCTTGAATTCCTTTATTGTACTCACCATCACCACCTCCTCAGGCAGAGAGTTCCATAGTCTCACTGCTCCTACCGTAAATAATCCTTTTCTATGTTTGTGTACAAACCTTCTTTCCTCCAGACGCAGAGGATGTCCCCTTGTCACAGTCACAGTCCTGGGGATAAATAGATGATGGGATAGATCTCTGTACCGACCCCTGATATATTTATACTTATTAATTAGATCTCCCCTCAGTTGTCTTTTTTCTAATGTGAATAACCCTAATTTTGATAATCTTTCAGGGTACTGTAGTTGCCCCATTCCAGTTATTACTTTAGTTGCCCTCCTCTGGACCCTCTCCAGCTCTGCTATGTCTGCCTTGTTTACAGGAGCCCAGAGCTGTACACAGTACTCCATGTGTGGTCTGACTAGCGATTTGTAAAGTGGTAGGATTATGTTCTTATCACGGGCATCTATGCCCCTTTTGATGCAACCCATTATCTTATTGGCCTTGGCAGCAGCTGCCTGACACTGGTTTTTGCAGCTTAGTTTGCTGTTTATTAAAATTCCTAGATCCTTTTCCATGTCAGTGTTACCGAGTGTTTTACCATTTAGTATGTACGGGTGACTTGCATTATTCCTTCCCATGTGCATAACTTTACATTTGTCAGTGTTAAACCTCATCTGCCACTTATCTGCCCAAGCCTCCAATCTATCCAGATCCCTCTGTAGTAGTATACTGTCCTCTTTTAGTGTTAATTACTTTACACAGTTTAGTGCCATCTGCGAAAATTGATACTTTACTATGCAAGCCTTCTACAAGATCATTAATAAATATATTGAAGAGACTAGGGCCCAATACTGACCCCTGAGGTACCCCACTAGTGACAGTGACCCAATCTGAGTGTGTACCGTTAATAACCACCCTCTGTTTTCTATCATTGAGCCAGTTATTTACCCACATACAGATGTTTTTTCCCAGTCCAAGCATTCTCATTTTATATACTAACCTTTTATGTGGTACAGTGTCAAATGCTTTGGAGAAGTTCAGATATATGACATCCATTGATTCGCCGCTGTCAAGTCTAGAACTTACCTCCTCATAGAAACTGATTAAATTAGTTTGGCATGACCGATCCCTCACGAAGCCATGCTGATAAGGCGTTATTTGCTTATTTCCATTGAGATGCTCTAAGATAGCAGGTGAATATTGGCACCACATTTGCCATGTTTCAATCCTGTGGGACATTCCCTGTCAGTATAGAGTCCGCAAATATCAGAAATAAGGATCTGGCTATGACATGACTTAATTCCCTTAGGATACGGGGGTGTATGCCATCCGGTCCTGGCGATTTGTCTATTTTAATCTTTTTAAGTCGCTGATGTACTTCTTCCTGGGTCAGACAGGACACTTTTAATGGGGAATTTATTTTTACATTCGGCATGTCATCTGACAGTTTATTTTCCTCAGTAAATACATTGGAGAAAAAAATATTTAACAGCTTTGCTTTCTCCTCGTTGCTCTCTGCGACTCCCCCCTCATTACTCTTTAAAGGGCCGACACCTTCAGATTTATACTTTTTAACATTTATATAATTGAAGAACATTTTAGGATTAGTTTTACTCTTTTTGGCAATTAATCTCTCGGTCTCTAGTTTGGCCACTTTTTTTTAGTTTTTTACATGTTCTATTTTTTTCCTTATACTTTTTCAGTGCTTCCGTGCTACACTCCTGTTTTACTGATTTGTATGCTTTCTTTTTGTCATTTATTGCTTTCTTTACAGTTCTATTTATCCACATTGTTTTCTTTTTGTTACTTAACCTTTTATTCCCATATGGTATGTACCGCTCACAATGAGATTTTAGGATGCTTTTAAAGATATCCCATTTTGTGGCTGTATTTTTATTTTTGAGGACTTTGTCCCAGATAGTTAGGCCTATGGCCTCTCTTTGTTGGCTAAATTTAGCTTTTTTGAAGTTTGGTATTTTTGTTCCTCCCTGTAGAAACGCTCTTTTGAATGATAATTGGAAGGTTATTACTTTATGGTCACTATTTCCCAGGTGTCCTCCAACCTGCACGTCTGTTGTTCTGTCAGGCCTATTGGTTAATACTAAGTCCAGTATGCCATCCCTCTAGTCGAGTCCTGAAATTCAAGCATTATATACTTCTGTCATATTCTATTATTAAAAAAAACATCTATTTTGGGGCAAAGTACTTAATATTGCAGCCTTTGCTGCATCTGTGATTGTTAAAAACAAGCTTGAAATATTTCAATAATTTTCTGGGCTTTAAAAACACAGATTTTTGGCAATATCTCCATCTGGTGCCTCTGGTGTGCAATTTAAGCTAGAAATACAGCTATAATTTTCTGGGTTTTTAAAAAACCCTTTTTGGGCAAATACTCAATTTTGCAGCCCTTGCTTAATCTGTACGTGTAAAATTCAAGCACTATTTACTGCTGTCATATTCTGTTATAAAAAAAACACCCATTTTGGGCAAAATACTTACTTTCCGGCCTTGTCTGCTTCTGTACGTGTGAAATTCAAGCGTTATATACTGCTGTCATATTCTGGTATTAAAAATCACCCTTTTTGGGCAAAATACTTAATTTGCGGCCTTGTCTGCATCTGTCAGTGTGAAATTCAAGCATTATATACTGCTGACATATTCAATTATTTTTAAAAAAACACCCTTTTTGGGCACAGTACTTAATATTGCAGCCTGTGCTGCATCTGTTATTGTTAAAACAAGCTTGAAATACTTCAATAGTTTTTTTTTCTGCAATACCCTCCATTTGGGGCCTCTGTCACATTTGTCAGTATGAAATTTAAGCTAGAAATACAGCTATAATTTTCAGGGTTTTAAAAACCATTTTGGGCAAAATACTTAATTTGCGGCCTTGTCTGCATCTGTCAGTGTGAGATACACGCTTTAGATACTGCTGTGCTGTTCTGGTATTAACCCCTTAGGGACCGGGCTAATTTTCACCTTAAGGACCAGGCCATTTTTAAAAAATCTGACCAGTGTCCGTTTATGTGGTGATAACTTTAAAACTCTTTGACTTATCCAGGCCATTCTTTTCGTCACATATTGTACTTCATGACACTGGTAAAATCGAGTAAAAAAAAAATCATTTTTATTTATAAAAAAATACCAAATATACCAAACATTTAAAAAAAATTGCAAATTTTTAAGTTTCAATTTCTCTACTTCTATAATGCATAACAACCAATATGTATTGAAATAATGCAATATGTCTGTAAAACTGACAATAAACCCATTAAATAGCACACAATATAGTATAACTCAATCTTTATTAATTAAAAGAGAATAAATGATTACATGATACAAAAAAATATATAGTTACATGTAGTGGTAGCAGTGCAGGAGTGTACTGCGACAAGTATAACAACCACCGTCCCTCCTACAAAAATATTAACTCCTATAGTATGTTAAGCGCTGTCAAGCAGAATATACACCTATAATGCTGCGAAACCAGTGTAATTATACATATATACCAGCACAGGATGTAGGCAACTCAATACTCAATACCCGCGCATTGACCCAAGGTGCCTGCTCAATGATTTGAGCAGGCACCTTATTCTGATCAACGCCTGCCACGGCGGTGATCGGAAATACACAAGACGTACAGGTAAGCCCTTTGTCCTTAAGTACCAGGACATTAGGGTGTACCTGTACGCCCTGTGTCCTTAAGAGGTTAAAAAAACACCCTTTTTTGTCAAAAATCTAAAGTTGCGGCCTTGTCTGCATCCGAAAGTGTGAAATTCAAGCGTTATATACTGCTGTCATATTCTGGTATTAAAAAAACACCCTTTTTGGGCAAAATACTTAATTTGCTGCCTTGTCTGCATCTGTACGTGTGAAATTCAAGTGTTATATACTGCTATCATATTCTGTTATTAAAAAAAACACCCTTTTTGGGCAAAGTACTTAATATTGCAGCCTTTGCTGCATCTGTGATTGTTAAAACAAGCTTAAAATACTTCAATAATTTTCTGGGTTTTAAAAACACCCATTTTTGGCAATACCCTCCATTTGGGGCCTCTCCTGCATTGGTCAATGTGCAGTTTAAGCTAGAAATACAGCAATATGTTTCTGGGTTAAAAAAAAACACCCTTTTTGGGCAAAATACTCAATTTCACAGCACTTGCTACATCTGTACGTGTGAAATTCAAGCGTTATATACTGCTGTGCTTTTCTGGTATAAAAAAACACCCTTTTTGGGCAAAATACTTAATTTTCGGCTTTGGCTGCATGTGTACGTGTGAAATTTAAGTTTTATATACTGCTGTCATATTCTATTATTAAAAAAACAAAATTTTTGGGCAAAGTACTTAATATTGCAGCCTTTTCTGCATCTGTGATTGTTAAAACAAACTTGAAATACTTCAATAATTTTCTGGGTTTTAAAAAACACCAATTTTTGGCAATACCCTCCATCTGGGGCCTCTCCTGCATTAGTCAATGTGCAGTTTAAGCCAGAAATACAGCAATATGTTTCTGGGTTTCAAAAGACACCCTTTTTGGGCAAAATACAAAATTTCACAGCACTTGCTACATCTGTGCATGTGAAATTCAAGCGTTATATACTGCTGTGCTTTTCTGGTATTAAAAAAACACCCTTTTTGGGCACAATACTCAATTTCACAGCACTTGCTACATCTGTACGTGTGAAATTCAAGCGTTATATACTGCTGTCCTTTTCTGGTATTAAAAAAACACCCATTTTGGACAAAAATCTTAATTTACGGCCTTGTCTGCATCTGTGCGTGTGAGATACATGCTTTAGAGACTGCTGTGCTATTCTGGAATAAAAAAACACCCATTTTAAGCAAAAATCTTAATTTGCAGACATGTCTGAATCTGTACGTGTGAGATACACAATTTAGATACTGCTGAGCTATTTTGGTATTAAAAAATCTAAAATTTTTGGCAAAAATCTTAATTTGTGGTAATGTCTGCATCTGTACGTGTGAGATACTCACTTTAGATACTGCTGTGCTATTCTAGTAATAAAAAAACACACATTTTGGGCAAAAATCTTAATTTGCTGCCTTGTCTGCATCTGTACGCGTGAGATACACGCTTTATATACTGCTGTGCTATTCTGCTATTTAAAAAAACACCCATTTAGGGCAAAATATAAATTTTGCAGCCTTTGCTGCATCTGTCATTGTGACGCGTTAGATACTGTTGTTCTATTCTAAAAAAAATACCCATTTTGGGCAAGATCCTAAATTTGAGAAATATGAGGAGAGTGCCAAATAAGGGAAGTGGCCCCATGCGTGGTGCTGCTGGTGGAGCTCCTATTGCAGGGAGAGGACATGATCGATCTGTGCCAGCAGCACGCACAAGTGAAACACATTCCTCAGGTGCGAGAAGGCGATAGAGAGGTCCCGAACTATTCGCCGGCGAACAGTTCCCGGCTAACATTGCTTGTTCGCGTTTGCCGTGGCGGGCGAACATATGCGATGTTCAGTCCTCCGTCTATACGTCATCATTGAGCAAACTTTGAACCTGTACCTCACAGTCAGCAGACACATTCCAGCCAATCAGCCTCATACCCTCCTTCCCAGACCCTCCCACCTCCTATCAAAAAGCAAGGACAGCATCCATCTTAGATTCATTTGGAAGCTGCAGTGCTAGTGAGAGCAGGGACAGTGCAGCTGCTGCTGATTTAATAGGGAAATCGATAGCTAGGCCAGTGTATTCAGTGTCCACTCCAGTCCTGAAAGACTCATATGATCGGCTGTAAGGACACTGTACTCTATTGTCGAAAAAGGAAGTCATGGCACACAGTGTTGGGGCAAGGGTCCATTTGACCACTGACACCTAGTCTGCAAAGCACGGTCAGGGCAGATATATCACGTACACTGCGCATTGGGTAAACCTGCAGACGGCTGCCAAGCATGGAATGTGTGGCTATGCAGAGGAGTTGGTGACACCGCCACGACTTGCATGCAGGCCTGCTGCCATCTCTTCTACTCCATTCTCTTCGCTAATCTCCTCGGCTGAGTCCTCTTCTGCTGCTGTGTCTTGCTCCACATCAACTGCACCTCACCAGCTCCCCAGGCGCTATTCCATATCCCAGATACGACAGTGTCATGCCGTCTTGGGGTTGACTTGTCTGAAAGCAGAAAGTCACACCGGACCAGCACTCCTATCCGCCCTGAACTCACAGGTGGATCAGTGGCTGACTCTGCACCAACTGGAGATCGGAAAAGTGGTGTGTGACAACGGAAGCAATTTGTTGGCGGCATTGAATTTGGGCAAGTTGACACATGTGCCGTGCATGGCACATGTGTTGAATCTGATCGGATGACGCTTTGTGCATAAGTACACAGGCTTACAGGACGTCCTCAAGCAGGCCAGGAAGGTGTGTGGCCATTTCAGGCGTTCCTACACGGCCATGGCACACTTTTCAGATATTCAGCGGCGAGACAACATGCCAGTGAGGCGCTTGATTTGTGACAGCCAGACACGTTGGAATTCAACACTCCTAATGTTTCGACCGCCTGCTCCAATAAGAAAAAGCCGTCAACGAGTATTTGTATGACCGGGGTGATAAGACAGCCTCTGCAGAGCTGGGAATTTTTTTGCCACGTTACTGGATGCTCATGCACAATGCCTGTAGGCTCATGCGTCTTTTTGAGGAGGTGACAAACCTAGTCAATCGCACCGAAGACACCATCAGCGACATCATGCCATTTTTTTTCTTCCTGGAGCGTACCCTGCGAAGAGTCCTGGATCAGGCCGTAGATGAGCGTGAAGAGGAAGAGTTGTGGTCACCATCACCACCAGAAACAGCCTTATCAGCATTGCTTGCTGGACCTGCGGCAACGCTGGAAGAGGAGTCTGAGGAAGAGGAGTCAGAGGAGGAATGTGGCTTTGAGGAGGAGGAAGACCAACCACAGCAAGCATCCCAGGGTGCTCGTTGTCACCTATCTGCTACCCGTGGTTTTGGCTGGGGGGAAGAACACACCTTCAGTGAGATCAGTGAGGACGAGGAACAAGACATGAGTAGCTTGGCATCCAACCTTGTGCAAATGGGGTCTTTCATGCTGTCGTCCCTGTTGAGGGACCCTCGTATAAAAAGGATGAAGGAGAACGACCTGTACTGGGTGGCCACGCTACTAGAAACCCGGTATAAGCAGAAAGTGGCTGAAATGTTACCAAATTACCGGAAGTCGGAAAGGATGCAGCAGTTCCAAAACAAGTTAAAAAGTATGCTTTACACAGCGTATAAGGGTGATGTCACAGCACAACGGGAATCTAACAGGGGAAGAGGTGAAAGTAATCCCCCTCCTACCACGACCACACCGGCAAGGACAGGACGCTTTACAGACGTGTTGTTGATGGAGGACATGCAGAGCTTTTTAAGTCCTACACATCGCCACAGCCCTTCGGGGTCCACCCTCAGAGAACGACTCGATCGACAGGTAGCAGACTACCTGACCTTAACTGCAGATATCGACACTTTGAGGAGCGATGAGCCCCTTAACTTCTGGGTGTGCAGGCTTGACCTGTGGCCTGAGCTATCCCAATTTGTGATAGAACTTCTGGCCTGACCCGCTTCAAGTGTCCTGTCAGAAAGGACCTTCAGTGCAGCAGGAGGTATTGTCACTGAGAAGAGAAGTCGCCTAGGTCAAAAAAGTCTAGATTACCTCACCTTTGTTAAGATGAATGAGGCATGGATCCTGAAGGGACTGACAGTTTGACTAAAAAAGACCTGATGAGATGCCTTGGGCTAAAAATGGTCCATACGCTGCTGTATTTTATCTCTGCTTGCCGGATGACTTGCGTGACTTCTCCGCCACCAACTAGGGTTCAAGCCGCAATGTTTTAGTGCACTTTCTGCCTGGAAAACATCAATTTTTACGGCCACTGCTACAGTTGCTGCTGCAAAAATACCAAATTTTTCAGGCATATGTACATGCCTAATTTTTCTGGCCTCTGGTGCTGCAATGTGGCTGCAAAAACAAAACAAAAAAAATGCACATACATGTGTCAATTCCTCTTCGGGATCGTTGCCTTGTTGTGGTGAAGGGGCTTGCGTATCACAATGAAGCGATCACCTCTACGAGTGTGTTGGCAATGGCAATGTTGGCACACCCCAGATGATAAGGTCGTTGCTTCATTGTGAACAGACCAAAAGCGATCGGCTGGATAATTTTGCATAGAAAAAACATTATTTTTCTTTGTGATCATCTAAGGTGATCATTAAAGCCTACTAGGCCAACAATGGGCCCACACTGCAGAATCATTGTTTTCTGGGTCACTTAACTGTCACTGAACTGCCTCAGCACGACCATAGGCTTTGAAAAACCGCCATCGCCTGCAATCTCCTAAACGTGCGCACAAGCACAGTCATCACTACACCAAGATTGATGCATAGAGTAATAAAATTTATGTCATGAGTGTGTCAACTCTTGACAACTCTTTGTGGTTGTCTAAAATCTATTAGATAGGGGACGTAACAGGGATTAAACTGATAAGAATAGTACTACTTAACACACCACTCATATGGGGTGGCACAGTACATTGCACGGCGCACGTGCAGTGCCCCAAATTGGAAGTAGGAGGACCAACCAAGCATCTTTTTCCATCTCCCGGTTCCTAAAATCTCTTCCATACACCGGCCCCTGATAGGGGACATAACAGGGATTAAACTGATAGGAATAGTACTACTTAACAAACCACTCAGATCGGGTAGCACAGTACATTGCATGGCGCACGCGCAGTGTCCCAAATTGGAAGTAAGAGGACCGACCAAGCATCTTTTTCAATCTCCCGGTTCCTAAAATCTATTCCATACACCGGCCCCTGATAGGGGACGTAACAGGGATTAAACTGATAGGAATAGTACTACTTAACATACCACTCAGATCGGGTAGCACAGTACATGGCATGGCGCACGCGCAGTGTCCCAAATTGGAAGCAAGAGGACCGACCAAGCATCTTTTTCCATCTCCCGGTTCCTAAAATCTATTGCATACACCGGCCCCTGATAATTAAAAAAAAAGAGGACAGTCTCTGCGGAGCTGGGTATTTTTTGGCTGCGTTACTGAACGCTCATGCACAATGGCTGTAGGCTCATGCATACTTTTGCGGAGGTGACAAACCTGGTCAGTCAAACCCAAGGCAACATCATCAACCTCATCCCATATGCGTTTTTTCTGGAGCGTGCCTTGCGAAGAGTGCTGTATCAGGCCGTAGATGAGCATGAAGTGGAAGAGTTGTGGTCACCATCACCACCAGAAGCAGCCTTGTTGTCGTTGATTGCTGGACCTGCGGCAACACAGAGAGAGGAGTCTGAAGAAGAGGAGTCAGAGGAGAAATGTGGCTTTGAGGAGGTGGAAGACCAACCACAGCAGGCGTCCCAGGGGGCTTGTTGTCACCTTTCGGGGACCCTTGGTGTTGTACATGGCTGGGTAAAGGAAACCTTCAATGATGTTTGTGAGGACAAGGAACGGGACATGGCTAGCTTGGTATCCAACCTTGTGCAAATGGGGAGTTTGCGGTTGTGCAAACAGACTGTTTGCGGTTGTTTGCGGTGCGTTAAACAGGGAGTTTGGTCTGTCATAGTTTGGTCTGTCATTGTGAAGCGGGCGTAACCCTTACACTACCTGATCGATACAACATCACACCTGATGTTTTAAAGCACGTTATTTCAAACAATTTAGGAATGTTAAGTGATTTATGCCCTTTATGGTTTAAAACCCGACTCTGCGTCAACTACGTAATTTTCCATGGGAGTTTTGACATGTATCCCCCTCTGGCAAGCCACAGTCCAGGTGTTAGTCTCCTTGGAGCAACTTTTCCATCACTATTGTGGCCAGAAAGAGTCCCTATGTTTGTTTAGAACTAGGAAATAATATCTTTTTGCTGTTGTAATAGGATATATTGCTCACATATATGTATTTGTAATGGTGATTATCCTCATCCTCCTACTCCATATGGACCTCCTCCTCCTCCTAGATCAAGCAAATTTTTTTGTATTTTATGTTATTTTAAGTAATTTCCCTATTTACATTTGTTTGCATAGCACTTGCCATGCTCTTAACCACATTTTCCTGCCTTTTGCAGCCCTCTAGCCCTTTCCATGACTTGTTTAAAGCCATTTTAATGCTCCAAAGTTCGGGTCCCCATTGATTTCAATGGGGTTTGGGTTCGGGGTCAAGATCGGGTCAAGTTTGGCTCCCGAACTCGAACTTTTTTGCGAAGTTCAGCTGAACCCGTTGAATCCGAACTTCTAGATGTCCACTTAACTCTAATTATAAGTGATAACCAGCATGGGTTTTCCAAGGACAGAAGTTGTCAGACTAACCTGATTTGATTTTATGAGGAGGTGAGTAGCAGCCTGGACAGAGGGGCGGCTGTGGATGTAGGGTTTCTGGATTTTTCAAAGGCTTTTGATACTGTCCCTCATAGATGCTTAATAAGTAAAGTAAGGTCTATTGGCTTGGAAAGTATAGCTTGTAATTGGATTGAAAGCTGGCTGAAGGACCGTCTCCAGAGAGTTGTGGTCAATGATACCTATTCAGAATGGTCCCAGGTTATAAGTAGTGTACCCCATGGTTCAGTGCTGGGCCCTTTATTATTTAATTTATTTATTATATGATATTGAGGATGGGATTAATAGCACCCTATCTATTTTTGCAGATGACACTAAGCTGTGTAGAACTCTACAGTCTATCAAAGATGTCCACAAACTACAAGCTGACTTGAACACTGAGTGATTGGACATCAACTTGGCAAATGAGATTCAATGTGGACAAATGTAAAGTTTTGTATCTTGCTAGTAATAATATCTGTGCTTCATATATCCTAGGTGATGTAGCACTGGGAGAGTCACTTATAGAGAAGGATTTGGGTGTCCTTGTGGATGGTAGATTAAATTACAGCATACAATGTCAATCAGCTGCTTCTAAGGGCACCAGGATATTGTCATGCATTAAACGAGGCATGGACTCACAGGGCAGGGATGCAATACCACCACTTTACAAAGTGCTGGTGTGGCCTCATCTGGAATATGCAGTCCAGTTCTGGGCACCAGTACATAGAAAGGATGCACTGCAGCTGAAAAAAGTACAGAGGAGGGCGACTAAAATGGTAAGGGAATGGAGGGTCTTAGTTATGAATAAAGATTAAAAGTCGTCTAAGGGAGGACATGATTAACCTATACAAGTATATAAATGGGCAATACAAAAAAAACGTCGAAAAGCTGTTCCATGTAAAATGTGCTAAAGAAACAAGGGGGCACTGCCTCCGACTGAAGAAGAAAAAGTTCAGTCTCCAGAAGCGTCAAAGCTTCTTTTTTTTTTTTAAACAGATTTTTTTTATTGAACGTTTTGATAAACATTACAATATTCATTATTCAATTTACAATTAAAGTAATCCACACATTAATTGCATATATCATCCCTTGCCGTTTCTATATCACTAATACACAATTTTACAATATAACTGTTTGTTCAACCTCCACACCCCTTTCCTCTATTCCAGTGTCAAATGCCCTATCTACCATTCCTTGAAGAACTCTCCTCCAAGGAGCCCACAATTTATCGAATTTGGCGGGACAACCTCTTTTCTGAAAGATAATCCTCTCATATGAGAGCATAGCATTAACCTTGGTTATATATTCATTAACCCCTTAAGGACTCAGCCCTATTTCACCTTAAGGACTTGGCCATTTTTTGCAAATCTGACCAGTGTCACTTTAAGTGCTCATAACTTTAAAACACTTTGACTTATCCAGGCCATTCTGAGACAGTTTTTTCGTCACATATTGTACTTCATGACACTGGTAAAATGAAGTCCAAAAAATAAATTTGTTTGCATAAAAAATTTACAAAATTTACAAAAAATTTGGAAAAATTTTCAAATTTCAAAGTTTCAGTTTCTCTACTTCTGTAATACATAGTAATACCCCCAAAAATTGTGATGACTTTACATTCCCCATATGTCTACTTCATGTTTTAATTATTTTGGGAATGATATTTCATTTTTTGGGGATGTTAAAAGGCTTAGAAGTTTAGAAGCAAATCTTGAAATTTTTCAGAAGTTTACAAAAACCCAATTTTTAGGGACCACTACAGGTCTGAAACCTCCCAAAAATTACCCCATTCTATAAACTACACCCCTCAAGGTATTTAAAACTGATTTTACAAACTTTGTTAACCCTTTAGGTGTTGCACAAGAGTTATTGGCAAATGGGGATGAAATTTGAGAATTTCATTTTTAGGCCACATTTTCCATTTTAACCCATTTTTTCCACTAACAAAGCAAGGGTTAACAGCCAAACAAGACTGTATCTTTATTGCCCTGACTCTGCCATTTACAGAAACACCCCATATGTGGACATAAACTACTGTACGGGCACACAGTAGGGCGTAGAGGGAAAGGTGCGCCGTATGGTTTTTGGAAGCCAGATTTTGCTGGACTGGTTTTTTGACACCATTTCCGATTTGAAGCCCCCCTGATGCACCCCTAGAGTAGAAACTCCAAAAAAGTGACCCCATCTAAGAAACTACACCCCTCAAGGTATTCAAAACTGATTTTACAAACTTTGTTAACCCTTTAGGTGTTGCACAAGATTTAATGGAAAATAGAGATACAATTTAAAAATTTCACTTTTTTGGCAGATTTTCCATTTTAATATTTTTTTTCCAGTTAAGGGTTAACAAAGCAAGGGTTAACAGCCAAACAAAACTCATTATTTATGGCCCTAATTCTGTAGTTTACAGAAACACCCCATATGTGGTCGTAAAGTGCTGTACATGGCAGGGCGCAGAAGATAAGGAATGCCATACGGTTTTTGGAAGGCAGATTTTGCTGGACTGTTTTTTTTACACCATGTCCCATTTAAAGCCCCCCTGATGCACCCCTAGAGTAGAAACTCCAAAAAAGTGACCCCATTTTAGAAACTACGGGATAGGGTGGCAGTTTTGTTGGTACTAGTTTAGGGTAAATATGATTTTCGGTTGCTCTATATTACACTTTTTGTGCGGCAAGGTAACAAGAAGTAGCTTTTTTTGGACTTTTTTTTTTTTTGTTATTTACAACATTCATCTGACAGGTTAGATCATGTGGTAATTTTATAGAGCAGGTTGTCACGGACGCAGTGATACCTAATATGTATACAATTTATTTTATTTATGTGAGTTTTATACAATGACTACATTTTTAAAACCCAAAAAATGTTTTAGTGTCTCCATAGTCTAAGAGCCATAGTTTTTTTTCAGTTTTTGGGCGATTATCTTAAGTAGGGTCTCATTTTTTGCGGTATGAGATGACAGTTTGATTGGCACTATTTTGGGGTACATATTACTTTTTGATCGCTTGCTATTACACTTTTTGTGACGTAAGATGACAAAAAATTCTTTTTTTTTTTTTTTTTCTACGGTGGTCACCTGAGGGGTTAGGTCATGTGATATTTTTATAGAGCCGGTCGATACGGACGTGGCAATACCTAATAATATACTTTATTTTTATTTATGTAAGTTTTACACAATGATTTCATTTTTGAAACAAAAAAAAATCATGTTTTAGTGTTTCCATAGTCTAAGAGCCATAGTTTTTTCAGTTTTTATAGTTTTTTTTTGTTTTTGGCGATTATCTTGGGTAGGGTATGATTTTTGCGGGATGAGATGACGGTTTGAGTGGTACTATTTTGGCGTACATGCGACTTTTTTGATCACTTTTATTACTTTTTTTGGGAAGTAAGGTGGGCAAAATTTCTATTTTCTCATAGTTTTTATTTTTTTATTTTTATGGCGTTCACCGTGCGGGGAAAGTAACATGACCGTTTTATAGATCAGGTCGTTACCGACGTGGCGATTCCTAATATGTGTAGTGTATTTTATTTTTTTAATTTTTAAATGTGCTGACACTCTGGTATAACCACTTGCCACCAACAAATTTTCAAGAGGAGGCGGGCGGGATATCGCGATCCCGCCTGCCGCCTGCCTCCCACACCGCCCCCACCGCCCACAACCCCCCGTGCACCACCCGCCGGCATAAAATCATGCAGGGGTGCAGGAAGGGGGGTGAAAAATCGACATTTTGGGCATTTTAAAGTTTCTGATCCCCGTGGTCAGGGACTGCGGGGATCAGAAACTGCAGAAAGCGCAGCAAACCGCAGGTCTGAATAGACCTGCGGTTTGCGGCGATCGCCGATACGGGGGGGGGTCACATAACCCCCCCTGGCGTTGTGACAGGATGCCGGCATCCCGTTCCGATTAACCCCAGTGGCACCGGAATCTCGGTTTAAAGTTAGGACATACCGGTATGTCCTGAGTCTTTAAGGACTCGGGAAATAGGGCATACCGGTACGCCCTACGTCCTTAAGGGGTTAAACCTCGGCGGCTCAGCTTGAATCCAATACTGCGCCACCAACTTTCTCGCCACATATAAAAGACACCCTATTGCTATCTTACTAACATCATCAGTAATCAGTTCTGTAATATACCCCAAAATACAGACCTTGGGGTCTTTTGGTATTTGAACCCTATACGCTTTCTGTATGCTTTCCACTACTTTTCCCCAAAACCGCAATAATGCTGTACATTGCCATAACATATGTAAAAGATCTGCAGAGTCCACAGAACACCTTGGGCATTTTTTACGTCTGATCTATACCCCATATGGTATAAAAAAAAATTGGCCTCTTGTGAATTATGAATAATTGTGATAGTTTCCCTCCCTCACTCAGAGATGACAACGGTACTGCTTCCAGTATGTCTTCCCATTGATCTTTTGAGATTTCACCTATATCTCGCTCCCATCTGCGCATTCCTAATAACGGGTGAAATTCTAGCTGTTTATCCAACAGAAGTCCGTACAGTACAGAGATTAACCCTTTCTTCTCTCCTCTAGAGAGAGTAAGATGAAGCGCCATGTCCCGTTGTGGTATCATGGAGCCCTTCTTAACTGTAGTATCATATGCATGTCTAATTTGCAAATACTTATAGAAGTGCACCTTGGGAATATCAAATATTTCTTGCAAAGTATTAATTTTTCAAATAAACTCCCCCTTCTAATAAATGTTACACCCGCAGCACCCCCTTTTTCCTCCAAATCTCAAATCCTTCCAGGGAACTAAATTCTGGCATCATCAGATTTCCCCATAAAGGGGTATACAACGTAAGTCCACTAACACCTCTAAGTTGTTTTACCTTGTTCCATACTGTATACTTTGTACGTCTCAAAGATCCAGTTAGCTGTTCAGTTCTTATGTCCGCTCCCTCCAGTAATAACATAATATCCTGCCCTTGCAACTGTGACCTTAGAATCTGGCTAGTCATGTCTGTAGCCTCAGGGTCTAGCCAGCCCTTGAAATGTTGACACTGAGTGGCTAAATAGTATATCCAGGGGTTCGGTATCGCCAAGCCCCCTTCCTTTATAGAATACTGCAATGTTTCCAATTTTATTCTGGGTTGACCCCTACGCCAAATTAATTCTATAAATATTGTATTAATTTTCCCAAATTTGCCCCTAGGTAACCAAACTGGAGAATTATGCAGAATATATAAGAGCTGCGGCATCATTATCATTTTAATCAAGTTCGCCCTCCCCACTACAGATAAATATAATTTGCACCAGGCTTTAGATTTGTCTCAAAATTTATTCAAAATCTCTAATGTTAGGTGATATATGTATACCCAGGTACTTAGTCCTCTCCTCACAGGGAATCCGACTCTCTACCAACACTTGCGATTTGGGTTGATTATCTATCAGCATTAATACCGACTTATGGCAGTTAATTGTCAAGCCGGAAAGTTGTCCAAACTTATCAATGACCTTCATCGCTGCGGACAAAGATCGTTCAGTGTCTCCCAAAAACAACAGTGTATCATCTGCATACAGAGCCACTTTGTTATGTACACCCCCATATATAAATCCCTGTATATCCTGGGCTTTACATATCGTGGCCGCCAGTGGATCTATCGCCAACGCAAATAGCAACTGCGATAGGGGGCACCCTTGACGGGTTCCCCTTTGGAGTTGGAATCTCGCAGACACACCTCCATTCGCCTTGATACACAATTTAGGACTAGAGTAAAGAACCTTTACCCATGAAATAAATGTCTTCCCAAATCCCATACGTTCCTGTGTACTCGACAGGAATCTCCATTCTATACTATTGAAGGCCTTGGCTGCGTCTAAAGAGAAAATTGCCCTGTCTCCCATATTATCCGCCGGTATCTGTAAGCTAGCAAACCCTCTCCGGATATTTATCGCCGTGGATTTTTGGGGCATAAATCCCGTCTGATCCGGATGTACGACGGACAATATTACTTTGAAAAAACGTCTGGCCAAGTTCTTCGCAAGTATTTTAACATCTACCAATAATAGCGATATGGGTCGATAAGAGTCCGGCAACTGAGGATCTTTACCTGATTTAGGTAAAACTACAATTACTGCTTCCTGCATGGAGGCAGGTAACTGACCTTTTTAAGCAATTCAGGTAGCAGTGTGTCATCGAATTTCTTATAAATCTCCACAGGGAGACCATCCATCCCCGGCGCTTTATCATTCGCCATAGAGCTCACCGCTTCCTGTAATTCTTCAAGTTGTATAGGGGCATCAAGTGCCTCACAATCTTTGCGTGACAACTGAGGAAGATCAGCCTCTTGCAAAAAATTCCCTATGTCTACGTCGGAACATGTTATTTTAGACTCGTACAGCGACGCATAAAACTTTTCCAATATCATAAGAATATGGTTAGTGTTTTTCCTAAGTATTCCTCCCGAGTCTATCAATCCTGAATTGCACGAGGAGTCCCGCTGTGCCTTAGAAATCATTGCTAACATATGTCCTGACCTTTCCCCTTCTGCAAAAAACTGTGGCTATAAAAGACCCATTTTCTTTCTGATAGCTGGAGTAGATAACACCTAAATTCTTCCTGTGCAATTCTCAGTTTATTACTATTTTCTATGGAAGGATTAGACGTAAATGCTTCCTCCATCACTCGCATACTATCGTGCATTTGTATATCCTTTTCCCTAGACTTGGATTTAATCCTACTTATTGATTTTATTATGAGTCCCCTAAGAAAGGCTTTTATAGCCTCCCATACTATGTGTACAGATGCCGTTCCTTCATTGTGTTTAAAATATTCTTGCAACTGTGAAATCATTTCCATATTATCTCCAATTAGGGTAAGCCAGAATGAATTGAGCCGCCAACATTTAGTCCCTGGTCTGCCCTCTCCCATATTTACCAGTTCTACCCTAAACAGTGAATGGTCAGATACCGACCTGGGCAAGTATTCTGCTTTCCCCATATAAAAATACATTTTGGCATTTACTAGACCCATATCCAATCTAGAGAGAGTCATATATGTGGAAGAACAGCAGGAATAACATTTATCACTGGGATGTGTCTCTCTCCATACATCCAATAGTCCCACCTCCCTTAACAATTTACCGAAAGAGGTTTCAGCAACAACCCCCACCCCCGGCATCTAAGTCTTCATTTATCACAGTATTGAAGTCACCAACTATGAGTGTCGGTAGGTCAGAAAACGCTGCCACAAACTCCAGAACCATCCGAAGAGGAACTACCGTATATGGAGGTGGAATGTATATAGCTGCCAACACTAACTGTACCCCGTTAATAGCACAATGTATACAAACAAATCTACCCTCCACATCTATATATTCCTTGAAGCATTCAAACCTAATGTTCTTATGTACTAGTATGCTAACACACCTAGAATATGCGAGGAAGGCCGAGTGCACAGAATATCCTACCCATGGTTTTTGCAGCATATGCAATCTTTGTTTAGTCATATGCGTCTCTTGGAGACAACATATCGCTGGTTGAAGTCTAGACATATATTGGAAAATAATGTGCCTCTTGGTAGCCTCCGCCATTCCCTGCACATTCCATCTAAGTACATTAACCGACGATGCCATCTATTCTGAGTAACTCATGTATGAACATACATAACATATACATATTCCTCCACACATATCCACTTATGTAGTATAGTTGCATATCGACACTGGAATATGGCTGCCGTATCTCGGGACAGCAGTTCCTTATGGACTAAACAATAATCGCTGTATCCGACAAGCACCTCAGGTGTTTGGACTTTGATCTCGGATCTGCCCCTCATTCATGTCTAGCCACTGTGTCGCCATTTCAGGATCTTCAAAAAAATACTTGTTTTTCCCAATGTCACTATGCGCAGCTTCGCCGGAAACATCATGGAATATTGTATTTGTAATCCACTGAGAGCCTTTTCTTAACGTCCATGAAGCGAGCTCTCTTTCTTTGCACTTCGGCCGAGTAGTCCGGAAACAAGGAGATTTTTATCCCATTTATCATGAGCTCTGGATGATCTCTTGATTGTTTAAGTATAGTATCTCTGTCCTTATAGTGCAGGACTTTAGCAATCATCAGACAGTGAGGTCTCCCTGGAGGCAGGGGTCTGGTGGGGACCCTGTGGGCACAATTGCATATAGCAGGGATAGGCCTTTATCCTTGAACTTCTCCGCTAGCCACTTTTCAATGAAGTCTGTAGGGTTTGCGCCTTCCATTTTCTCCGGTATTCCTACCAGACGGATATTATTCAGGTGTGACCGGTTTTCCAAATGATCAGTTTTAGCGAAAAGTGTGTCAATATTCTTAACAGCATTTCTGGTCACTTTCTGTAGTGGTTTGGCGCCATTTTCTAAATCTGAAACTCGACGCTCCACTTCTGTAGTGTGCTCTGCAACTTTTCGCAAATCAGACAGATCCTCTTTAAACATAGTAACATAGTAACATAGTACATAAGGCCGAAAAAAGACATTTGTCCATCCAGTTCGGCCTGTCATCCTGCAAGTTGATCCAGAGGAAGGCAAAAAACCCCTGTGAGGTAGAAGCCAATTTTCCTCACTTTAGGGGAATAAAAATTCCTTCCCGACTCCAATCAGGCAATCAGAATAAATCCCTGGATCAACGATATCTCTCTAGTAGCTATAGCCAGTAATATTATTACGCTCCAGAAATACATCCAGGCCCCTTTTGAATTCCTTTATTGTACTCACCATCACCACCTCCTCAGGCAGAGAGTTCCATAGTCTCACTGCTCTTACCGTAAAGAATCCTCTTCTATGTTTGTGTACAAACCTTCTTTCCTCCAGACGCAGAGGATGCCCCCTCGTCACAGTCACCGTCCTGGGAATAAATAGATGACGGGATAGATCTCTGTACTGACCCCTGATATATTTATACATATTAATTAGATCTCCTCTCAGTCGTCTTTTTTCTAAAGTGAATAACCCTAATTTTGATAATCTTTCAGGGTACTGTAGTTGCCCCATTCCAGTTATTACTTTAGTTGCCCTCCTCTGGACCCTCTCCAGCTCTGCTATGTCTGCTTTGTTCACTGGAGCCCAGAACTGTACACAGTACTCCATGTGTGGTCTGACTAATGATTTGTAAAGTGGTAGGACTATGTTCTCATCACGGGCATCTATGCCCCTTTTGATGCAACCCATTATCTTATTGGCCTTGGCAGCAGCTGCCTGACACTGGTTTTTGCAGCTTAGTTTGCTGTTTATTAAAATTCCTAGATCTTTTTCCATGTCAGTGTTACCGAGTGTTTTAGCATTTAATAAGTACGGGTGACTTGCATTATTCCTTCCCATGTGCATAACTTTACATTTGTCAGTGTTAAACCTCATCTGCCACTTATCTGCCCAAGCCTCCAATCTATCCAGATCCCTCTGTAGTAGTATACTGTCCTCTTCAGTGTTAATTACTTTACACAGTTTAGTGTCATCTGCAAAAATTGATATTTTACTATGCAAGCCTTCTACAAGATCATTAATAAATATATTGAAGAGAATAGGGCCTAATACTGATCCCTGAGGTACCCCACTAGTGACAGTGACCCAATCTGAGTATTTACCATTAATAACCACCCTCTGTTTTCTATCACTGAGCCAGTTACTTACCCACTTACAGACGTTTTCTCCCAGTCCGAGCATTCTCATTTTATATACTAACCTTTTATGTGGTACAGTGTCAAATGCCTTGGAGAAGTCCAGATACACCACATCCATTGATTCGCCGCTGTCAAGTCTAGAACTTACCTCCTCATAGAAACTGATTAAATTTGTTTGACATGATCGATCCCTCACAAAGCCATGCTGATATGGCGTTATTTGCTTATTTCCGTTAAGATGCTCTAACATAGCATCTCTCAGAAAACCTTCAAACAGTTTACCCACAACAGATGTCAAACTTACCGGCCTATAGTTTCCAGGCTCTGTTTTTGGACCCTTTTTGAATATTGGCACCACATTTGCCATGCGCCAATCCTGTGGGACATTCCCTGTCAATATAGAATCTGCAAATATCAGAAATAAGGGTCTGGCTATGACATTACTTAATTCCCTTAGGATACGGGGGTGTATGCCATCCGGTCCTGGCGATTTGTCTATTTTAATCTTTCTAAGTCGCTGTTGCACTTCTTCCTGGGTCAGACAGGACACTTTTAATGGGGAATTTATTTCAACATTCGGCATGTCATCTGACAGTTTATTTTCCTCAGTGAATACATTGGAGAAAAAAATATTTAACAGCTTTGCTTTCTCCTCGTCGCTCTCTGCGACTTCCCCCTCATTACTCTTTAACGGGCCGACACCTTCAGATTTATACTTTTTAACATTTATATAATTGAAGAACATTTTAGGGTTAGTTTTACTCTCTTTGGCAATTAATCTCTCAGTCTCTAGTTTGGCCGCTTTTATTTGTTTTTTGCATGTTCTATTTTTTTCCTTATAGTTTTTCAGTGCTTCCGTGCTACCCTCCTGTTTTAGTGTTTTATATGCTTTCTTTTTGTCATTTATTGCTTTCTTTACAGTTCTGTTTATCCACATTGGTTTCTTTTTGTTCCTTAACCTTTTATTCCCATACGGTATGTACCTCTCACAATGAGATTTTAGGATGCTTTTAAAGATATCCCATTTTGTGGCTGTATTTTTATTTGTGAGGACTTTATCCCATTTAGTTAGGCCTATGGCCTCTCTTAGTTGGCTAAATTTAGCTTTTTTGAAGTTTGGTATTTTTGTTCCTCCCTGTAGAAACACTCTTTTGAATGATAATTGGAAGGTTATTACTTTGTGGTCACTATTTCCCAGGTGTCCCCCAACCTGCACGTCTGTTGTTCTGTCAGGCCTATTGGTTAATACTAAGTCCAGTATGGCCGTCCCTCTAGTCGGGTCCTGAACCAGTTGGGAGAGGTAATTGTCTTTAGTTATTGCCAAGAACCTGTTTCCTTTATGAGATATACAAGTTTCAGTTTCCCAGTCTATATCTTGGTAGTTGAAGTCCCCCATAATAACCACCTCATTATGATTTGCCGCCTCGTCTATCTCGTTTAGTAGTAGATTTTCTGTGGACTCTGGTATGTTAGGTGGTTTATAGTAAACTCCTATTAGTAATTTATTATTGTTTTTAGCGCCATGTATCTCTACCCACAGTGACTCCACATGTTCATGTCCCTCACTTATATCTTCACGGAGTGTGGTCTTTAGACCGGACTTTACATAAAGGCAGACCCCTCCCCCTCTCCGATTTTGACGATCTTTTCTAAACAGACTGTAACCCTGCACATTAACCGCCCAGTCATAGCTATCATCCAGCCATGTCTCAGTTATTCCCACTATGTCATAGTCCTCCTCACACATCACTAATTCCAGTTCACCAGTTTTATTAGTCAGGCTTCTGGCATTAGTATACATACATTTGAGAGGTTTATGTATATTTTTTACTCTACACCTTTCCTTCTGAACTGTTCTAGTCCCTCCTTCCATTCCTCCCCCAGTCTCACTACCTTGCCCCCGGTCTCTATCTGCACTATCTTCCCATTCTATAACATAATTACCCTCCCCCCCAGTCCCTAGTTTAAACACTCCTCCAACCTTCTAGCCATCTTCCTCCCCAACACAGCTGCCCCTTCCCCATTTAGGTGCAGCCCGTCCCTACGATAGAGCCTGTAGCCGACAGAGAAGTCGGCCCAGTTCTCCAGGAACCCAAACCCCTCCTTCCTACACCAGTTTTTGAGCCACTTGTTAATTTCCCTAATCTCCCGCTGCCTCTCTTGTGTGGCCCGTGGTACAGGTAGTATTTCGGAAAATACTACCTTTGAGGTCCTTGCCCTCAGCTTTTGACCTAAATCCCTGAAGTCATTTTTAAGGACTCTCCACCTACCCCTAACTTTGTCATTGGTTCCGATATGGACCATGACCGCTGGATCTTCTCCAGCCCCTCCCAGTAATCTGTCAACCCGATCCGCGATGTGTCGAACTCTAGCGCCAGGAAGACAGCACACTGTTCGGCGATCACGGTCTTTGTGACAGATTTCCCTATCTGTTCCCCTAATAATTGAGTCTCCCACTACCAGCACCTGTCTGGCCTGCCCTGCTCTCCTGGGCCCCTGCTTACCGGAGCTGACATTCCCCTGACTGGCAGAGGAAGTGTCTGGCTGCGGCAGTGCCATCCCTGGACTGACATCCCCCTCATCTGCCAAACGTGCAAACTTGTTGGGGTGTGTCAGATCAGGGCTAGCCTCCCTGACACTCTTCCCTCTACCCCGCTTTCTTAATGTTACCCAGCTAGCTACCTCACTTTCCTCAGCCTCCTCTCTGTCACCCTCCCCCTCATCTACCCCAAAGAGTGCTTGCTTGGTGAGAAGCAAACTCTTTTGCAAATTGTCAATGCCTCTCAGTGTTGCAATTTGCCCATTTAAGACTTCCAACCTGTAAGTTTAGGCTCTTTAGTGTGGCATTACAACCTGCTATTGCTGCCATCACATCATTTAGGGTGGGCTCTACTGCTCCCTTCCCATCATCTCCTCTATCAGGGCTCCTCTTATTTTTGCAATGGCCCGCTTCATTCTGCCTCCCCTCCTCTTGGGTCTCCTCTCAAAATTGATCAGAATGATCTGATTCCGATCTGTCCTCCACCTGATCCCCCCACCTCCCCTGCGAACCTTTGTGTTCACTGCGGGCAAACTTCTGCAGCTTCGCCACAATCTCATGGCGCGCCGCTGCAGGCCGACTTCCGTCCTCGTCCTCCCAAGCGCCATGATGGTCCTTTCATCGGGGTTTTTCCTTTCCTCGGCATGTTACCTGTCGGACCCTGTGTCTCTATGATCACTGCTGTCTTGTGCAGCAGAATATACAGTGTGCTCACGATTTCGGGCAGCCTGGAAGGATATAAAGCAGGATTTGTGCAGGAGCTATGGAGGCGCGCGTCTCACTCCATTCCTCGTCAGGCTCCGCCCCCCCGTCAAAGCTTCTTTACTGTAAAAACTTCGAATCTGTGGAATAGACTTCCTCAGGAGCAGGTTACAGCAGTAACAGTGGACAGTTTCAAAAAGGATTTAGACAAATTCATAAAAGTAAGAAACACTGATGCTTATTAAGACGTGTAGAAATCTGAGTCGCACTTTCTTCTTGGATTTGCGTCCCCACCTATCTCTTGTTGAACTTGATAGACGTATGTCTTTTTTCAACCATATTAACTATGTAACTATGTCATATATAGGAATGCGGTTACTATCAACATAATCTAGGATGCTCAATACCCTTCTTGTATTATCAAAGACTTGTCGTCCTTGCACAAAGCCACCTTGGTCGACAGGTACTTAGTGGAGAACAATGGAAGCTAGCCTGTTGGCTAGTAGTTTGGTATACAATTTAGTGTCAGTGTTCAAAAGAGATATGGGACCAAAATACAGAGGGGACATTGGTTCTACCCCCGGCTTGGGTAGAGTCACTATGGTAGCTGATAACATTTATTTAGGGAGAAGACCCTTCAATCGGGCATCTTCCAATGTATAGATAGGGTAACAGGTAATCTATGAATCATTTATAGTACTAGTGCGATGGGCCATCAGGGCCTGGGGCTCTATGTGACGGGAGAGATGTTATAGTTTTCTGCAGTTCTCCAATTGAGAACGGGGCGCTTAATTGGGCCAGGTGGTCTGGAAAGAATCAGGGCAGAGACAAAGAATCCATGAACGCGTTAATGTCTGATTGGAGGGTAGGAGATTCCATAGGTGTATCTAGATTATATTAGGAAGAGTAATAGTCTATGAATTTGTTAGCAATATCATTGGGGTCATATATTTTAGTGTTTATCCCTGAATTAAGAAGGTAAGGGATTTTAGCTATGTTTTCTCTGGCTTTCAGTCATTGGGAGAGAATCTTACTGGCTTTATTATCCTGAGAATAGTATTGTACCCTAAGGATTCGCATGTGTTTTTCATAGTTCAGTAGTAAGTAAGTAGTTTGCCAATTAACCAAGGGGAAATGTTCTTTTTATTAAGAAACTCAATACATCTAATCTCCGACATGAGGTCTAAGAATCTCTTTTCTGTTTCACGTTTAAACCGGCATCCTATTTTTATAAAGATACCCCTGATGAAGGCCTTTTGGGCATTCCACAATACTGCTGGGTTGGAGACAGAGCCCGCATTCAGAGTAAAGTATTTTTTTAATGCCTTATAGAGTTCTGCTTGGTAGACTTCATGAGACATAAGGTATTCATTATTTCGCCATTGAGGACAAGAAAGAGACGCAAATTTCTCTTCTAAAGTTAAAGTCACAGTGGCATGATCAGACCATTTGATGGTGTCTACGGACACAGAGAGTGAGCTGGGTAGAAGTAACCTCGAGATTTAGAAAAAATCTATGCAGGAATACTTTCTGTGTCTAGGTGAAAATGATGTATAGTCCTTCTCTGACTAGTGGAATATTCTCTAAATATCATATAAGTCATGTTTGCATAACACTTTGGCTAAGGAAGTGGATTTCCATGTAGAAGGAGAGGTAGTGTCCCAAAGAAAATCGCACCATATTGAAATCCCTGCAGACTGTCCCCATCTATGCTTATTAATCTTACTCAATAATTTGTTGAAAAAAGACGGTTGGCGTCTATGGGGAGCATAGATAGCCACCACTGTGTATTGGACATTATTGATACTTCCTTTTAGCAAAATGTAGTTGCCTCCCGAGTCAGTTATAACCTTGTGTGGAGTAAAGGCTACCATATCGTGGATTGCCAGTAAAACGTCTCCTAGTTTTTTTTTCAAAATGGGCTTGGAAGATGTGAGGAAATTTATGGCAATGTATTCTGTGTGCATCTGAAGCTAGGAGATGTGTCTCTGATGCACAGAAAATGTCAGTGTGGTGTGCCAATGTCTCTTTCCACATCAATGATTGCATATATGGGCTATTAAGTCCTATAACACCATAAGGACCAGGAGGTTTTTTGGAAACTTGACATGTGTCACTTTATGTGGTGATAACTTCGGAATGCTTTTACTTATCCAAGCCATTCTGAGATTGTTTAATCGGGACACATTGTACTTCATGATAGTGAAAAATTTTAGTCGATATAATTCACCTTTATTCATAAAAAATCTGAATTTTAAAGACAATTTGCAAAAACTAGCAATATTAAAAATTGTAATTTCTCTGCTTTTAAAGCAGATAGTGGTACATCATAAGAGGGTTATTACCTTATATTCCCCATATGTCTACTTTCATTTTTGCATCATTTTGAAAATGTAATTTTATTTTTTGGATCTTATATAGCTTAGAATTTTAGAACCTTTTTTTTTTTTTTTTTTTTTTAAAAAACACACTTTTTTAAGGACCACTTCAATTCTAAAGTCACTTTGTGGGGCTTACATAGTGGAAAACACCAATAAATGAAACTTATTTAAAAATGATTTTACAAACTTTTTTTAACTTTTTAAGTGTTCCACGAGAATTAAAGAAAAAGGAGATGACATTTTTAAAATATAATTTTTTGCAGATTCTCCATTTAATTTTTTTTTTCTTCCTGTAATACATCAATAGCTAACAGCCAAATAAAACTCAATATTTATTACGCTTATTCTGTAGTGTTCAGAAATGTGGTTGTATTTTGCTGTATGGGAACACAACAGAAAAACAATCATTTTTTGGGCGATTGTCTTAGTTAGGGTCTAATTTTTTGCGGGATGAGATGACGGTTTGATTGGTACTATTTTGGGGTGCGTACTATTTTTTTTATTGTTTGGTATTACAATTACACTTTTTGTGATGTATTGTGACCCCAAAAAATTTTTGGGGCACGATTAAATTTTTTTTTTTTTTACGGTGTTCACCAGACTGGTTAGCTCATGTGATATTTTTATAGAGCAGAATGTTACAGATGCGGCGATACCTAATATGTTTTTTTTTTACATATATATTTTGGTTTTGAAACAAAAAATAATGTTTTTATGTCTCCATTTTCTGAAAACCATTATTTTTACATTTTTGGCTTATTGTCTTATGTAGGGTCTAATTTTTTTGGGCATGAGATAATGGTTTGATTGGTATTTTTTTGGGGTACATGCTGCTTTTTGATCGCTTGGTATTACACTTTTTGAGATGTAAGGGGAAATGAAATGGCTTTTCGGAACAGTTTTTCTTTTATTTTTTTTATGGTGTTCACCAGACAGGTTACCTCATGTGATATTTTTATAGAACAGATGTTTAAGGACACGGCAATACCTAATACTGTAATACTGTATGTCTGTTTATTTTTATATATTTTGGTTTTAAACAATAAAAGCATTTTTGAAAAAAAAAATCTGTTTTTATGTCTCCGTTTTCTGAAAGCCATATCTTTTTTTTATTTTTTGTTCGATTGTCTTATGTAGGGACTCATTTTTTGTGGGATGAGATGACAGTTTGATTGGTATTATTTTTTGGTACTTTTTGATCGCTTGGTATTACACTTTTTGTGATAAAAGGTGACAAAAAATAGCTTTTATTAGCACAGTTATTATTTATTTATTTTTACAGTGTTGAGCATGGGGTGGATCATGGGATATTTTTAGAACAGGTTATTACGGACACAGCGATACCTAATATGTTTTCTTTTTCTATTTTTACAATTTTTTATATCTCTTTTTATGAGGAAGGGGCTTTTTTAATTGAAACTTTATTTTTTTTATTGTTAAAACACTTTTATTTCACTTTTATTGTTTTTTATTTTTGTCCCACTATGGGACTTCAACATTTCAGGGTCTGATCAGTGTTTCAATACAGCACAATACATCGGTATTGTGCTGCATTGAACTGTCAGTGCCTTACACTGAAAGACGATGACAGTTGCCTATGAGACCCAGCCCTGGGGCTTGATCTCTTGGGCTTCCTTAGCTGGCAGTCCTGATGCCTATTCCAAGGCATCGGGGCTGCCATAGCAACCTTCGGGACCTTGTCACCGAAGCACGGGGACTCGATGGGGATGTACAAGCTGCCGCAAACCCCCTGTATGTAGCGGTCAGCGTGAGCATTCTCGTCTTAGGTCGACAACCTGTTAACGTTCATGATCGCAAATTTAATTGGCAGGATAAATAAGTGGTGTGCTAATAACGAAGGCAGGTACCTCTACCTTAAAACCCGCGGGGATGACAACATGGCGCACTAGGAGCGAAGAGACGTTTATGTCTCGGCAAAGAATGTCTTGATGGCGGCAGATGTACATATAACAAAGCAAAGGATCAAAAATACAAACAACACAAACATAAATACAATAGATCCCTAGTAGCTCAAGGGATAGAGACAATAGAAGCCTAGCCGACAGCTGCAATAGATGGTTGCTCATCTTGTTGGGGAAACAACTTAACATAAGAAGTCTTTCAAACAGCAACAACGGAACACCTCACAATTGGTAAATTAAGCCCTTCATTCGACCCATTGGCAGGAGTGGGACACCACTTGGCATTCCGCATCCACGGACTTCTGTTTTTCCTGGCCAGGGAGAGGTTGGATGTTGGGGATAGGTATACCTGCAGCAGACAGACTCCTTCCCTGACAGAGGAAGCACTGTAGTATTTTCCATTGCAGTTTATCAGTAACTTCACTGTGAATCCCCAGCGATAAGATTGTTGTTTTTATGTAGGGTGGAGGTGAGTCGGCAGTTCTTTCTGCGACCTGGCAGCTGCCATAGCTTTCTCTTTAATATGAAAAAGTGGACACATGCTGGCATATCTCTGGGCACTGATTCTGCAATTAGATTATACAAATGATAACAGTTCTGAGGAAGAAACATCCTCTGCAATGCCCCTGAATTTTATATTGTTCCTGCGAGACCAGTATTCTAAATCAGTGACCTTAGCCTGCAGTTACTCAACCTCTTCTGCCGTGTCATAGTGTGAGTCAAAAAGGTGGTTATGGGAGCTTGAAAATTCACCCATTTTATGTTCCACATGCTTTACTCTTCCAGATAAGTTGTGGAGTTTGGCCTGGAGTGGGGTGTACAACTTAGAAATGTCTTGGTGTAAGGAGTGGCTGAAAGCTAAAAGCAGCAGTTATTTATTAAGAGAACCTGACACTGGCTTATCAGAGGCCTGGATGGAGGAGAAGGATTTAGCAATAGAGTCAGATAGGTGTAATATGGGGCCCCTTGGAGTGGGCTTACCTCTTTGTTTGAAAGCTGGGCTTCCACTCTGGACCGTTGCTTGGCAGGACTGCGTCACCTGCGGACTCTGTCTCCCAAGCCAGCGGGGAATATCGGGAGCCCGTGGCAAGTGGTGGAGGAAAACGGGGAGAGGAGACGAGGCCCTTTGTCCTTTGCTGCTCTTGCTCTATCTCCTCAGTCATCGCAGGAGGTTGAAACGCTGCCAGCGTGTATGGTGAACTCGCGCCTTTTTCAGAGGCTGGGCCAATATGGTCCCGGTCTTTATGAAAGTAAAAGTCCAGTTTACCTTGCGCTTTGTGTGCCTTCTTACCCCTGGTCATCATGTGGGGTGTCTCCAACAAAATTAGCCAGACGGCAGGTCGAAATGAAAGGGATAAGCTTAGTTAAAGAGGACCTTTCACCTGGAAAAACATTGTGAACTAAGTATCCTGACATATACAGCGGCGTCCAGGGATCTCACTGCACTTACTATTATCCCTGGGTGCCACTCCGTTTTCCCGTTATGTCCTCCGGTATCTTCGCTCAGTAAGTTATAGTAGGCGGAGACTGCCCTTTTTCTGCTGGGCGTCTCCTCCTCCTAGGCTGTAGCGCTGGCCAATCGCAGCGCACAGCTCACAGCCTGGGAGTTTTTTTTCTCCCAGGCTGCGAGCTGTGCGCTGTGATTGGCCAGTGCTACAGCCTAGGAGGAGGAGACGCCCAGCAGAACAAGGGCAGACTCCGCCTACTATAATCAAGAGTCCTAAGTCTCCGCCTACTATAACTTACTGAGCGAAGATACCGGAGGACATAACGGGAGAACGGAGCGGCGCCCAGGGAAAATAGTAAGTGCAGTGAGATCCCTGGGCGCCACTTTATATGTCAGGATACTTAGTTCACAATGTTTTTCCAGATGAAAGGTCCTCTTTAAAGCTGAGGTGTCTCTGGAGCTCCTCTAGTGTGCAACCATGCAGTTCCGCGGCTAGTCACGCCTCCCACAAAATATCACTTTTGTCAAAATGATTCAGGCATGGATCTGTGAGTATTTCTACACAACTCCGGCTGAGGCCGATGAATAGATCTGCCCTTGCTAACGGAGCCCCATCATGCGACAGCCACTGTCTGCCTGCCTACCATTAGGGTTCTGTATTGTATGGTTGCTGCCCTCATGCCAGTGTCTGCCTGCCTACCATCATGTTACGTACTATATGGCTGCTGCTGCTGCTGCTACTACTACTCTACCACAGCTGCTACACCCTGCTGCTAATCCACCATAAAACATACTGACATCAAACAGCACACTGCTCCTAGTTATGTGTCAGCTCTTGCTACCTCCCTCTACCACCTCATCTCAGGGTAAAGGTTCATTCACACAACCGGAACTGACATGCAGACATATGGAAATGGAATGCACACGGAATAACTTCAATTTTTTTTGTAGACCCATTGAAATGAATGGTTCTGTATACTGTCGGGAGAAAAAATGGAATGGTCACAGAAAGAAAATATGTTTGTGTGCATGAGCCCTTAGATATAAAAGCAGGGAGGATTGATGGAGGCTTCATATGTTAGATTAGTGTGAGGAGGTGGGGACATTAATGTTTTCAGAGATGGCAGATAACACATTTGTACATAGGAAAGACAGCACACACATCAGGTTACATTTTATACTTTTTAGCTTCACTGTGTCCCTCATTATGAAATATATAAGAACAACTCTCTTCCCTTATTTCTGCATTCCGGAAAGCTAAAAAATACTTGCTTAAGTTGAATTCTTATCAATTTGATAAGAATTCAGCCTAAAAAATTTAATAAACTTTTTATGAGTTCCAATGAGAAGAGCTCTAACGGATTTCAGTATTAGGTTACCTTCACGTATATTAGTTGTGCCTGCCAGACACTACAGGTCCGTGTGTACTGCACTCCAGTTCACAGATCCGGCATTTATCCACTGATAGCGCTGAACAGAAAAAACTGAGCATGAAGCGTTTTTCTGTCTAGTGCTTTTGGGCATCCGGCATCCCAACTGATTAGCCAGATATATATGTATCCTATAGAAAACAATAGAATGAGTTCTGGCTCAGTTCTCCTCAGGCATTGTCTGCTTCACACCAGAGAGGAACTGAGCCAGATAGCCAGACATACAGTATGTGTGGGGGCCTTAAGGAAACAGAGCAGTCTATACTGTAATTAAAAAAAGAAAAGAAAATACACCGGATGTAGAAATTTTCAACAAATACCTATTGGAAAAGCATGCTTTAGCCCAAAATAAAAACAATCAAGAAATGACACCAAATGAGTACGGAGACATTAAGCTTTGATGCAAAATTGCATGAAGTTGCTCATGAGTGTAGAATGCTGAGTGTTTAAATTGCAATTGTTCATTTACATAGATATTGAAGGTGATAAAGTATAGAGGAAAGAGGAAGAAAACAAAACACGGTTATTGCAGAGGAAGACATTTTGGGTAGTGAGACTGGATTCTTTGATACCAAAATGGTTAAATGAAATGTTTAACTTCAGTGCTTTTATATAAAAAATATAGTTTTGATCATGTTAAGAATATGGGGAATTAGTGGCTATTTATTATAGTGGGTAATTATACAAATTTTGTATTTCCTATATAATATTATACTTATTATTATATGTTTAATGATGTGCTATAAATTCCCTACCTTCTCTTCTTCCCTCACACATGAGTAAGGGGGCATAGTCTCCAGGAACATTTGGCAAAGGGGAGGAGGATAGAATGATGTGCATTTCAGCGTCCCTCATGGTGTATGTTTCTACATATGTATGTATTTCTCATGATAAATTGACTAAAGAGTATGAAGGTGATTCACCCCACATCTATGAGTATGATTGAATTGCTCACTTGAAAATACATGCAACACAGAGGTATTATAATGGGGAGACGGCGACGCGCTTTCTTCTTGCAGGGCCGCCGGCATTCCGTCTGTGTGCTGGAGCGAGGACACCGCCGGCGTCCTCGTCTCTATTGGGACCAGGGGGCGGGAGGACCCGGCCGCGCATGCATCCTCAGCGGGGCATGCATGAGCAGCAGGGGAGCCGAGCGCCAATAATAATGAACCAGTCAGGGCTATTTAAACAAGCAGCCTGCTTTCCACAGGTTGCCTGTGATTGGTCTAGTTACCCTCACCAGCCTTCTTTATATAGTCAGACCTTGCATGTTTTAACCTCAGCTTTGTTTGTGACCTCGACCTCGCTGCCTCCATTTGTATTTGACATGACCTCTTGGCTTCCAACCTCGGCTTTGTTTGTGACCTTGCTATTGTGTTTTTCCCTGTGTACTGCGTGACCTCCTGGTTTTTAACTTTTGCTTCCCTGACTCTATTCACGGCTAGTGACCGCCGCCAAGTTGTACGCCATCAGATAGGACGGGTTGTGCAAGTAGGTAGGGACAGATGTGCGGGTGGAGTTTAGGGCTGCACTCTTCACTTCCCCCCGTTACAGAATCACAGGCCATAATATACCATGGAAACTTTGCGAGTCCTCACGGATCAGGTACATAGCCTTGCCCAAATGGTTCAGGAAATGGGAGAAAGGCTACAGCAGCAGGAGTTGCTTGAGACCCTTTGTATAGCGGCCTTCTCCACTCAGAACCCCAGAACCATGAACCTCATGTTAAATTGCCCGTTTTTCAGGGGATCTCAAATTGTTTCTAACATTTAAGGAAAGTTGTAAGCTTTATTTTCATTTACGCCCTCATTCTTTAAGTCCCGAGCAGCAAATAGTGGGAATCGTTATCTCTTTTCTGCAGGGGGACTTACAAGAATGGGCTTTCTCTCTCACCAAGGACTCCCCTTGCCTAATTTCTGTTGAAGCGTTTTTTCAGGCTTTGGGTGTATTATATGACGAACCTGACAAGTATACTGTAGCTTAGTCCCAATTAAAATCTCTGAGTCAGCGGGATAGACGTGTGGAAGAATACTGCACCCAATTTTGGAAGTGGTGCGTTTCCTCTGGATGGAATGATCCAGCTCTGAAATGTCAGTTCAATGTCAGTTTGGTCAGTTATCCCCCTCCTAACAATTTAGAACAGACTATGACTTTGGCTATTAGATTGGGCCGACATATTAGGGAAAGACAATGAGAACAACAGATGTTTCCACAGGTCGTGATCAACCCGGATCCCTCACCCTTGAGAGTTGTCGGGTGGTAATAATTCAATTAAGAATTATTAATTATGGTCATAAAAATAATTAACCATAAAAAAATAAAATTTACAAAATTTGTCATAAATTCTTAAAATCATGACCTGGTGAATTGTAGACAACCTAATTGATACAATTCACATCTGAGTCCGACTATTTCCTCAGATAAATAAGTTCTTTTTGACGTGAGATGACGTTAATGATAAAACATGTAATCCTACATTACACAACAATACAAAGGTATTATAAAAATATGCAGATTTATTGGTTACAAGATTATAAACATATATAAGTAAATAAACACAATGATACATGCAAATGAATATATATAGCGTTAATATAAAGCATTACAAGCTTAATAATACATGTGAGTGGACATAACTTGTCACACTATAACCAAGCTATTATTAGGTTAGGATATCAAACAGGAACATAATTTATATATTACTTCTGTTCTGAGAAAACCTCATGATATCAGGATGGGCATGTCTAATCCTAGACATCAATATGGAATGCTAAATACATTCCACCCCCTCTAACCAACTACACATCACATGACCTCAAGAATGGGCAAATCCATTCAAGGATATAACTTAGAAGGAATAACTGTATCCTTCCGCCCCATACTGGACTATTTTCACACATATAATTTTGGTAAGACTATTAAGACAAATAACAGGGATCTAGGATCATTGCTAGACCATATCTTAAATGGGAAGGATTTTGAAATATGTATTTCCTGTGGGAATCCATCAATTAGCTTGGCGAAGAATGTTCTATCAATATATATATATATATATATATATATATATAAAAAAGCAATTATTTAATGCTTTGCTAGATTATGAGTCTTGATTCTTCTGCAGGTAGAATGAAGCCTCACAATATCCTAAAACTACATCTCAATATGGAGATGATCAATTAATTTAATTATTTATTTATTCCCCAATCTAGATGGTATAATTTCACCCACACTATCAAATTAGTCTTAATAAAATGAAATATCATTTTCTGTATCTCTTACCAAGTCCTAGTAGAAATCTCACTTCTGCTCCTAGGAAAGCTGGGTGGTCCATCATAGAGCATGTAACCATGGCTTTCATCCTGATAGACACCTC
Organism: Bufo gargarizans; assembly: GCF_014858855.1. Lineage (NCBI taxonomy): Eukaryota > Metazoa > Chordata > Amphibia > Anura > Bufonidae > Bufo > Bufo gargarizans. Next base: position 331,609,750 of record NC_058083.1, read on the forward strand.
TAGAGAGCTTAACTTCTCTTTCCTCTCTTTCTTGTGTGTGTCCTTTCTCCCCCCTGTGTATGGTTTATGATCACAAACTTATCAGTTAGACATACCTTCCTAGTTTGGAGCTTTCCAATCATTGTCGTATGGGTGTGACTATTGATAAGAAATGACATCATAACCTTACCCAGAATGCACTTTTGCTACTGTTGTAATGTCACCTACTCATACCTAGGTGGCACTGCTGTGTAAGCTATTTGCATCATAGTATAAAGGGTTAACTTCTGTAAGTCTGAATAAAGGTATAATCTACATTCGACCTTAAAAGCTTTAATTCAAAGCTATAGGGATTTATTTTGACACTTGTAGCAATTAGAGACAGACCTCTAGGGTTCTCTCTGAATGTTTCTCACACTGTTTATTTGTGTATCATAAATAACTTGAATCTCCTTGCTTTCTCACAGAGATATCAGTACCTCCTCTTGACACACCAAAAGATGTGATTCATGGTTACAAAACACACATCTTCACAGACACTCTTTTAGAGACAAAGATTCTCCTAATGAGAAATATATATAATATACTGGATACATGTTGTCTTCATAACATATAACAATATAATATATAGTAATATATATATATATATATATATATATATATATATATATATATATGTCCTACTGTTTGTCTTATGCTAAGGCTCATTAAATGAATACATGAATATTATATATTTGTTTCATTGATAAATGTCTAATTGTATAGGTAATTATCACCAGCTGCATAGAGCTTATCTTTATCTCTTGTCATAAATTTAAAAGTAGACAAGGAGTATTCTTCTCAGACTGGTACATTCATGAGAAGAATAACACTGAAGAGTAGAAACCTTTTGTGTGACCTTACTCAAGACATACAGAATTGTAACTATAGTCGAGCATGGCTCTTAAAGGTAATGAAAATTCATCTTGACTAGAATGAATTGGATATCAATGCATTTACCTATGAAAAGGCACAACAGAGTCAGATTAGAAAGAACCCATGCAAATCGGTATGACCAGGAGGGATCAAAGAGGGGTGCCTGCTTTTATTGTGGAGAGTCTGATCACTGCCTATGACTATGCCCTAAGTTCCTCCCTGCATGAGATCACCAGGACCGAACGCCCAGAAGAATAAGGTACTCCCAGATGGAAAATATTATTACCAGTAGATATTTCCTTTGGTTCCTGTAAAGGTTTTGGTAAAGTGTTTATTGATTCAGGGTCCGCCTCTAATTTTATTGACCATGAGTTTTTTATTTCCATGGGGATACCCATATTATCACTTTCTGACCCTATCCACATTATTGCTATTAAATCTACTCCTTTGGTGGGAGGTACTGTGGAGTTTTTTTTTTACTCCGGAGATAACCTATTTAAATGGGGGGTTTGTCATACAAAGTTTATTTATTTTTTTATATTAAAAATTTTACCCATAGAGGTAGTTTTGGGCATGCCTTGGCTCCAGAATCATAACTAGAGAATTGGGGACCTAAGTGTGATTCATGCTGTCTACCCGTTTTTCAGGCTGGAATCACTACTGGGTCAGAAGCCCTTCCCCCATACATCAGTGACTTTGTCGATGTTTTTCGATGTCTGATGCTGAATTCCTTCCCCCTCACAGACCTCATAATTGTGCCATTGAGTTGGTTCCATGATCCAAGTACCCTATGGGTCATATTTATAATTTGTCCGGTCCTGAACGAAAGGCTATGAAGGATTATTTGAAGAAAAGTTTACTAAAATGTCATATTAGACCCTCGGACTCGCCAACGGTAGCAGGATTTTTCTTTGTTGAGAAAAAAGATGGGGGATTGAGACTGTGTATTGACTACAGAGCGTTAAACAAAATTACTGTTAAAGGGAATCTGTCACCTGCTTTTACCATTTTAAGCTGTCACCATCGCCATGTTCACTAAAGTGCCTTATTTCCTGCAGTCTTCTTACTTTATTTAGTTTTTTCCTTTTGATAAAAAAGCAAGGTGCCCAGAGGGGCGTTTTTTTCCTCTCTGGTGCCCAGTGACGCCCCCCCTGCAGTGCCCAGCCTGCCTTAATTTGAATCCCAAGAACGCCTCCTGATCCTCAAATAACCTCGCACAGCCCCGGCAAATGGTTCCGCCTTCTCCCCACGTCATCGTCTACCTTCTAGAAATGCCCCGTCCTTCTTTCTGTCGGCGGTCAGAAATCTTGCGCAGGCGCAGTACCGCCTGCGGCCTGTGCCTGCGCGATCATCAACCTCCTCAGGGCAACAGCCTCAAAAGTCTCACTGGGTATGCGCCAAGCCCAGTGACGTAATCTAAGCACTGTTGCCCTGAGGAGGTTGATGATCGCGCAGGCCACAGGCGGTACTGCGCCTGCGCAAGATTTCTGGACGCCGACAGGAAGAAGGACGGGGCATTTCTAGAAGGTAAACAATGACATTGGGAGGAGGCGGAACCCTTTTCCGGGTCTGTGGGAGGTTATTTGAGGATCAGGAGGCGTTCTTGGGATTCAAATTAAGGCGGGCTGGGCACTGCAGGGGGGCGTCACTGGGCACCAGAGAGGAAAAAAAACGCCCCTCTGGGCACCTTAGAGCCTCATTAGCATATCCTAAAAATACTTTTTTATCAAAAGGACAAAACGAAATAAAGTAAGAAGAAGACTGCAGGAAATAAGGTACTTTAGTGAACATGGCAATGGTGACAGCTTAAAATGGTAAAAGCAGCTGACAGATTCCCATTAAAAATTAGTATTCTTTGCCGTTGATAGCGGACCTGTTCAATCAGGTTCTTGGAACTCAGGGGTTCACTAAACTCGATCTCAGGGGAGCCTACAATCTCATTCGAATTAAGGAGGGGAATGAGTGGAATAGGGCCTCTAATACTCCTGAGGGCCATTATGAATATTTAGTGATGCCATTTGGGTTAAGTAATGCCCCCGCAGTTTTCCAAAATTTTGTTAATGTTCTTTTCAGACAGTTTATTGGAAAATTCATGATTGTCTATTTGGATGACACATTGGGTTCTCACATTAGCCACATTAGGCAGATACTGAAGGTTCTTAGTGAGAATCAATTATTCACTAAATAGGAAAAGTGTATTTTTGGGGAACAAGAAATTGTATTCTTTAGATACATTCTCACACCCCAATCCTTTAAGATGTATCCGGGAAAGGTGCAGGCTTTTCTAGAATGGGTGAGACCCCCCCCCCCTCCCTTAAAGCGTTACAACGTTTTTTGAGTTTCTCAAATTATTATCGAAAATTTATTTTAAAAAATTCTGTTATTGCTAAGCCTCTCACCAACCTACAGTAAACAGGAAGGAGCAGATTTACTGAATTGGTCACCGGAAGCCATTAAAGCTTTCGAAGCGCTGAAGAGATGTTTTGCTAACACCCCTATATTGGTCCAACCAGACCAAGAGAGACTTTTTACAGTCGAGGTCGATGCCTTCGAGGATGGAGTAGGAGCAGTACTCTCCCAGGGGCCAGCAACTCTCACTAATCTAAGCCCCTATGCGTTGTTCTCTCGAAAATTCTCTCCTACTGAGAAAAATTATGATATTGGGAACCGAGAGTTACTTGCTATTAAATGGGCCTTTGAGGAATGGTGCCATTTTTAGTAGGGGGATCACATCAGGTCACTGTACTTACTGATCATAAGAATTTGATGTTTTTGGAGTCTGCTAAGCATTTAAATCCCAGACAGACTAGGTGGGCATTGTTCTTAACACGTTTTAATTTCTGTATTACTTTCAGGCCAGGAAGTAAAAATATCAAAGCAGACGCCTTATCCCACAGTTTTTGTGCTTTTCAATCTCCCGATACTCCACCAGAACTAATATTACCAGCAGGTGTCATTGTGGCTTCGGTCTTCTCCGATCAGATGACAAAAATAACTGCGGGGCAACACTTGGCCCCTGTACAATCTCCAACAGATAAGTCCCAGGTCATTTATATCTCCGACTGTTGGGTGAGTGCCATAATTCTGCGTTTAGTGGAAATCCAGGTATTAATGGAACTCGTCTCCAGGTTTTATTGGTGGCCTACTTTGTCTACAGATGTCCACTCATATGTGTCTTCATGTGAGGTTTGTGCCAGGTCCTAGGTCTCGTACGACCACTGCCCATCCCTAGTAGATCTTGGTCCCATATCTCCATGGACTTTATCACCGACCTACCGGTGTCTGAGGGTAAGTCATGATATGGGTAGTTGTGGACAGATTTAGTAAAATGGTGCACTTCATTCCTCTCTCTGTTTGTTAATCATTTTATACAATTACATGGAATTCCTGAGAATGTGGTTTCGAATAGAGGTGTTCAATTTGTTTCTAGGTTTTGGAGGGCCTTTTGTCATAAATGTGACATCTCTTTGTCTTTTTCTTCGGCCTTTCATCCGGAAACCAACGGTCCATCTGAATGTTTGAACCAGTCTCTGGAGCAGCATCTGAGGTGCTATGTCTCCAACAACCAACAGCTATGGGTGAAACATCTGTCCCTGTCTGAATTCGCCATTAACAACCAGGTGAATTCATCTACTGGTATGTCTCCGTTTTACTGTAATCTTGGTTTTCATCTGCGATTTAGTTTGTTTTTATCGTCCTCTTCACAAACTCCAGAGGCTGATGTAATGGCTAGAGAACTGTTCGCAGTCTGTGCCCAGGTTGAGTCTAACCTGAGATAAGCCCAGGGAATTCAGTAAAGTAACGCAGATAAAAAGCGATGTTGAGAAGTAGATTTTGAGTTGGGTGATAAAGTGTGGCTGTCCACCAAGAATTTGTCTTTAAAGGTATCCTCGAATAAGTTTACACCACGGTTTAGTGGGCCTTATTAGATTGTGGACATTATTAATCCTGTATCTTTTAAGTTAAGATTACCAGATTACCTGACTCCTTTCGTATCCATAACGCTTTTTACAAGTCTATACTTAAAAAGTATGTGTCACCTGTATCCCCTTCACAGGAATCTCCACCACAAGTGGAGGTGGCTGGTCAACCATAATTCGAGATCTCTAGGATTATTGATGAGAGAAAGGTCTGGAACTCTCTGCAATATTTGGTCCATTGGAAGGGCTTTGGTCCTGAGGAGAGGTCTTGGGTGCTGGTTAGTAAGGTGCATGCTGCTAGGCTAGTGAGAAGATTCCATCTAACTCACCTGGAAAAAAAAAAAAATATATATATATATATATATATATATATAAAAAGAAAAGCAATGGCGGCACCGGAATACAAAAAGGGTGCTATGTCCTGGGATGTAGCAGCTTACCCCATCAATAGGAAACGAAAAAAGGACAGCACTCCAAGTAAAAGTGATGATGATTTAATCACCCATGTGCAGGCAACGTTTCAGCTCATACAAGAGCCTTTCTCAAGCGTATGAGAAAGGCTCTTGTATGAGCTGAAACGTTGCCTGCACATGGGTGATTAAATCATCATCACTTTTACTTGGAGTGCTGTCCTTTTTTCGTTTCCTATATATATATATATATATATATATATATATATTTATATATTCAGACCTTGCATGTTTTGACCTCTGCTTTGTTTGTGACCACAACCTAGGTACCTCCATTCGTATTTGACTTGACTTCTTGGCTTTCAACCTCACTTTGTTTGTGACCTTGCTATTGTGTTTTTCCCTGTGTACTGCATGACCTCCTGTTTTTTTACTTTTGCTTCCCTGACTGTTCACGGTTTTCCTTTGCTTTTAGCCCCCTGCACATATTTAAGCTAGGGACCACTGCCAAGTTGTACACCGTCAGATAGGACGTGTCATGCAAGTAGGTAGGGACAAAGTTGCTGGTGGAGTCCAGGGCTGCACTCTTCCCTTCCCCCCATGACAGTTATTTTTGACTTACAAGTCTTTTCTTAGCACACTTGAAACAAGGCAGTTATATAGACCGAATATAATGCAAGGTAAATGCAGGAAACGTAAACCTCAGGAACAAAACTTCTGGACAAGTTGCCTTAGGTGCTCAAGGACGCTTATCCATTGGCTGGGGAAGGATCTGGGTGAGCATGCACTGGATCTTTAAGAGGCTGGAGGTGAGAGTATATGTGCCCTAATATGGGAGCATCAGGCAGGAGAAGGGGGCAGCAGCATGGAGAGGAAATTGACAACTAGGATTCTGGATGACATAGTAAATGGCACAGTGTTGATGCACCACAGGGAACAGAAGGAGAGCATTTATTTTATGAATGGTGAATTTTAAAGTAACGCTAGTCATATAATGCTACAGAATAACCTTTGCTATGCAGGTTTGTCATTCTGTAAATTACCTTTGGTGAATGTTCAATATTGTGATTGATAGAACATGATAATCCAGACTTACAATTTTCTAAAATCATATTCTATCATAATGCTCTTAAACATAGCAAAACACTACCGCATTTTTAAACCATGAAAATAACTATGTAAACTTGTGATGCTCACAACAACATCTGGACTTTCTTTGAATCTAATTGAATCTGTGTGCTATTATAAATAAATCATCTTCATCAAGAGAGTCTAGAGATGCTTTTCAATATGGTAAAGCATGATAAATGTTAAATGTTTGCATCCTTTAATCCCCAGCCTGCTGAACAACTATATTAGTTACACAGAAAGGCTTTGCCTTTCATTGGTTACTATGCAATTTAAAATATTATTAGATTTGTGTTGATATTTGGTTGTCCTTTCTTCTGAAACTGAAATCAACCTTCACAAAGTGAAAAGGATTGATATTAAATGGCAATGTAATCTTGAAGGAAAAACCTACCATGCACTTTATTTTTCACTCAGTCCTATTTTACCTTACAGTGACCTAATTACATCTTCACAATAGATGGATCAAAATAACTGTCAGAAGGAACATTTCTGCCATCTAGTGTTAGATTATTTTTTTCCATTGCACAACATTTTATATCTCTATCTTTAAACCATGTTCTAAAAGAATAGATGCATTTTCCATTTATTTGAAATTTTGAAACAATTTATTCCACAACACAAATATGTTCCTATAGATAGGAACAAAACATCTTAGCACACCTCACAAGGTCACTTGGTGGTCGACTTTAAACAATGAGAACAATTAATATACAGTTGTGTTCCAAATAATAGCAGTGTGTTTAAAAAAGTAAATAAAGCTCAAAATCCTTCTAATAGCTTTTATTTCCATACACACAAATGCATTGGGAACACTACACATTCTATTCCAAATCAAAACATGAAGAAAAATATATCAAATGTATGTTGACTAAAATATTAGACTGTTCAAAAAATAGAAGTGTTTGTATTATTCTTTACAAACTCAAACATTCACTATATAAACTGAAAAATGTATGAAGATTTTGCTTTCCACCATGCACCACCATGATTCACTGTCTTCACAGTGTACTGTGGCTTGAATTCAGTGTTTAGGGGTCATCTGACAAACTATCTTCGGCCACTAGACCCAAAAAGAACAATCTTACTTTCATCAGTCCACAAAATGTCTCTTTAGGCCAGTCAATGTGCTCTTGTGCAAATTGTAACCTCTTCAGCAAGTCTTTTTTTCAACAGTGAGACTTTGCGGGGGCTTCTTGCAGATAGCTTGGCTTCACATAGGCGACTTCTAATTGTAACAGTACTCACAGGTAAGGCTATTTTCACACTCGCGTTTGGTGTCTGCACAGACGGATCCGCTCCTATAATGCAGATGATGGGATCCATTCAGAATGGATCCGTCTGCATTATCTTTCAGAAAAAATTCTAAGTCTGAAAGTTAGTCAGACGGATCTGTCCAGACTTTGCATTGTAAGTCAATGGAGGACGGATCAGTTTGAAATTGCACCATATTGTGTCAACTTCAAACGGATCCGTCCCCACTGACTTACATTGTAAGTCTGGACGGGTCCGTTTGGCTCTGCACGGCGAGGCGGACACCCGAACGCTGCAAGCTGCATTCGGGTGTCCGCCTGCTGAGCGGAACGGAGGTCAAACGGTGCCAGACTGAGGCATTCTGAGCGGATCCGCATCCAATCAGAATGCATTGGGGCCCCACGGATCCGTTCGGGGCCGCTTGTGAGAGCCTTCAAACGGAACTCACAAGCGGAACCCCGAACGCAAGTGTGAAAGTAGCCTAACTTTGGACCTTTTTTGATCTTCTGGAGCTGATTGTTGGCTGAGTCCTTGCCATTTTGGCTATTCTTCTATCCATTCAAATGGTAGTTTTTCACTTTATTCCACGTCTTTCATGTTTTGGTTGCCATTTGAAAGCATTTGCAATCATTTTAGATGAGCAGCCTATCATTTTATGCACTTCTTTATATGTTTTCCCCTTTCCAATCAACTTTTTAATCAAGGTACGCTGTTCTTCTGAACAATGTCTGGAATTTTACTCCGAATTTCAGAGAGAAATACACTGTAACCAGCTTTTACAACATTTGCTGCCTTCCTTCCTTAAATAAGGGCAATGATTGCCACCTGTTTTTTAAAGAATGAATGACCTCACTCATTGAACTCCACACTGCTATTATTTTGAACATGCCCCTTTTAATAGGTGATTGAATTATAGAGAATCAGCAGCATGCATGTCATGACTGTTGGGTCTGTTGGGTTTATATTACTCTACTACACCTGCTAGTAAATAATTTGCCATGTAGAAATATCATTTCTACCAAAAACTGTGATTGATCAGATTAGTGATGTCTGACTGCTATTATTTTGAACACAACTGTACCTAATATGAGTAAGACAAGACATACATGAATAAAGAGTTTCTAATCAGATTTATTATGAATTTCAAAAAAATAAAAACAGTGGCCAGATCCATTTTACTGTAAACACTGGTGGAGAGAACAGGAGGGAGTAATAAGATGAAAAATTACATGCCACTAGGAGAAAGTGGGGGGAAAGGCTTGTTCTAATTGGCTCAGAGGCTGACCGAAAACCTAATCAGCCAATCATGGGCAGTATGCAGGCAGGTCCTTCTACTCAGAAGGAAGAAACTCCATTCTGTTGCAAGTGGAAGGATGTCTTGTGGCAGTGTCACAATTGCAGACACAAGCCAGTAATCTAGTTGTACTAGAGACACTATAGAGAGAAAATAGAATAATATAATTTGGTAGACCTTAGGGTAATATCAGAGAAAGCTTAGCATAGAGAGTAAGGGACTGATCACTACCCCAGTTGTTTCATACAGCTTACTGGCAAGTTCTGCATTGCAAAATCCCATACTCCATCATCAGCCATCGATAACAGAATGCGTGGCCAGGAAATAACTTTACATGCCTAGCAATCCGTTTGTGCTCAATCTTAATTCCCACATGGCCAAGTTGCTGGTGGTGCAGTAGCTGCAGTACCATTTAGTAGAGTCTGTTCCCTTTAGGGAGCTGATCTTGTGCACATAGCCTTGCTGTAAGATACATAGCCAGAATTCTCTCAAAAAGTCATCCTTACCATGTAGCCTCACGTGGCGGTAAACATGGGCCACTCCTTGCAATTGTTGCTGTGCAACAACATGCATGCCACAGTGGAGACCTGGAGAAACTGTTACGAGCAAGGACAGTACATGTCTTTGATGGCTCACTGGGCCAATGTTTTATTGCAGCAAAGGCAGCATCTCAGCAATAAGGGCAGGTTTTTAAATCCCCTCACAATTGTGTTGGCCTTGATCCTACACCAAGGTCTTATCAACCTTCTCCATGAACATGTATCCCCAACCGCAGCAGGGTACAGCGTAGCTCCCACTCCCCTTCCTTCCTATAATATGTGTCAAGTCAAACATTGCCATGTGGTATTGGAACTGTTCGGCCTAACAAATGTAGTCACACAGGCGAGCCGTTGGTAAAGTACATTAAGCAGCAAACATTTTGCTGGCTGTCACTCTGCCATCTCCAACGGGCAAGGAGATCAACACACATTGTGGCAGCGATTGACCTGGGTTAAATAGCACATGCTTCCTGCATAGGACATGTCATTAGCCTAGTTGTGCAATCTTTTTGGAAAAAAATCACACTGGCTTACACAAGGTGCTGGCAATGTCCTCACATTTCAGCCATTCTTACGTGGCAAGGAACCTCTCCTGGTCTGCCGCTATGCTGCTTAATCCACAATGTTACAACTTCCTGGAATTTAACATTACACATACTAGACAGAATTTACAAGCAGTAAAAAGTAATGAACAATTTTGTCATGCAACAGATCTCCAAAGCTACAGGGAGTATATGTATTGTTACAAGGTAAGGCAGTGGCAGATCATCGGAGAGAACTGTTGGCTGCTCAAGCCCTTCAAAGATGCGACAAAGTTCATAAGTAGGGACAACTGTGGCATGAACTATCTCATCCTCTTCATATTTATCTGAGAACAGAAGCTGATACTCATGCAGCGGGGGATGGTAGAGTAAGAATAGCTAACGCATCTTGCAGTCTGCCCTGTAGCTGCTGGGGACTCACAAGGAGCACCTCCCATAGAGGAGGATGAGGAGTCAGAGGTCAAGGATGAGGAGTATGATGAGGATGATGGCAACAGCCATGAAACACAGTTGTGTCAGTGGGGGGCATATCCAGAAAGAACTGGCTCTTCATGCATGCTGGCCAGGATGGTGAGCTGTATGCTCGTTTGTTTATGCACTGATAAGAATGTCATTAACATAAAGCAGTCTTATGATTACTGCATAGCCATGTTTCCAGACTCTCTCTATCAAAGGAAAAATGGGGGAATAATGGGGCCAAATTACATTATTAGCAGGAAACACTGTGTACAAAGCTTTCTGCAGAAATGCTATGAGCATTTCTGACATGAAGGCCCCTCTCTCCCCTTCAGAGTCATCCACCTCCCGGTCCATAAGCAGCAGAAGCTGCAGCAGCAATAGCAGCAGTCAGTTCAGTCTCTTCAACATGATGGAGCATTTTTTCTCATGTGTCTAGTTAGGCTGAGACAAATCAGCAAGCTGAGACCTCCAGTCTCAATGCCTATGTTCAGGCCTACCTACACTCTGGCCTGCGGTCTCCAGTGCATTCCCTGTTCCCTGACCCCACGGACTTCTGGGCAGGTAGACTAGAGCAGTGGCCAGAACTGGCGCAATATGCTCTATGTCTTCTTTGTTGTCCAGCCTACAGTTTTATCTCCAGCAGTGTCCAAAACATCCCTTTTGTCAAAATGAACCAAGCTTGGTTTCTGAAGTATTTTCAAACTCTGCCAGCTGAGGCCAATGAATAGATCTGGACTTACTGACGGTGGCCCATCTTGCCAATGTTGCTGTCTGCCTGCCATCATGTTTCATATGGTTGCTGCTGCCTACATCATGTCACTGCTGCTGCCTGCCTTCCAACATGTACTATCTGGCTACTGTTGCTGTCGTCGCCACCACCACAGGTGCTACTTCTTTCTTCTAATCTCCTTCTGACACCACTGTTAGCACTACATATCTGCCACTTTTACTACTAATAGTGAGGAGTGAAATGAGCTTCAGATCCTAAATCCGAAGTCGCTTCTCTCAAAACTTCTGATTAATGCTGTCACCAATGAGGCAAAGTTAGTTATTTGCGAAATCTTGTGATACTTCATTAAATAACTTGGATCCGAACTCGGAACTTGGAAAACCACTTTAAAACTTGGATCCGAACTCGGCCATGATTCCAACTGGTACCTCAGAAATGAAGCCAAGTTCGGATAAAAGTTTAAAGTGGTTTACCACTAGAGATGAGCGAATTTTTAAAATATTTGATTCGGCCAGTTCCCCGGATTAAAATATTTTTTTTTCCCTTTGATATGAATTTATTGGCGGAGAATCACATTAAAAAACGGTTATTTCCTGGCTGCAGAGAGCCTTTAGGCCCCTTTCAAACGGGTGAGTATTCCGCGCCGGTGTAATGCGTGATGGGAATGCATTGCACCTGCACTGAATCCTGACCTATTCATTTCAATGGGGCTGTGTACATGAGTAATGTTTTTCACGCATCACTTTTGCTTTGCATAAAAATCGCAGCATGTTCTATATTTTGCGTTTTTTCACGTCAACGCAGGCCCCATAGAAATGAATAGGGCTATGTGAAAAACGCATTGCATCCAAAAGCTCTGTGTTGCGTTGCATTTTTCATGCAGGTAACTTAGCAACACTCAAGGGAATCAGACAGGAAGTAGGAGTTTTTCTGCCTCTGGCTGTGTCTGGCTTGAGAGGCAGAAGTTGTCAGCATTATTTTAACAGTCCTTGTGGAGCCAAACTTTGTAAAAATGCCCAAGACACCACGGGCAATGTATGTAGAGAAGCTAATTGTCCTGGTGCATGACAGGCTCTGCCTCTGGGATATTCTTTCTGGGGAGTACCAGGACCGTTATAAGAAAGATGCCGCCTGGGTGAAGGTAACCCAGGATCTCTTCGCCACCATCTTGGAGAAAACCCAAGGGCAAAGTCGGAAGAATTTGAGTAAGTAGACAATGTATACTTGTTTGATCCTTGCTGTCCTCCATAGTATATAGGCTATGTCATATGTTATCCTCTGCATAAGTTTATAATTACCTACATTTTCCTTTCTTGTCTTTTTATTACCAGTTGAAGAGGTCAAGAATCGTTGGCGAAGCTGCTGTGACCAGTTGCGTAAAGAAATTAAGCACCTTGGGTGAAGTGGGTCTGGTCCACCCAAGAAAAGGCCCTATATTATTAAGGAGCAGTTGATGTTCCTCCATGACATCATGGAGCTGCGTCCATAAGTACATTCTACACACTGACCACTACATGTTAAAGCAATAAAAACTGTATGTAGAATACTCAGGTATTGTGATTGGTAACAATTGTTAAATGTCATAGTTGGCGATAGCAACCATTCACATTCCTCCTTTCTTTAGCAAAAGTAGGAGAACAACATGACAAGTGGAATAGGAATTGTTGGTATGGCCACCTATGATACTTATAATTTACAGAATGTAGCTAAATGACCACATATGTCATATGTAGTTTTGGTCAAGTAACGCTATGTGACAAATGTATTTAGCTCATGATAGGAATATGTGAAATTATTATTTTGAATCCTAAATAGTGTTCATATAGTTACAGTGGGATGCTAAAGTTTAGGCAACCTTGTTAATCGTCATGATTTTCCAGTTTAAATCGTTGGTTGTTACGATAGAAAATGTCAGTTAAATATATCATTATATCATATAGGAGACACACATAGTGATATTTGAGAAGTGAAAATCTGTGGTGTGACTTAAAGAGAGCTGTCCATGCTCGGAAGCCATCAAACCTGAATGAACTAAAGATGTTTTGTAAAGAGGAATGGTCCAAAATACCTTCAACCAGAATCCAGACTCTCATTAGAACCTACAGGAAGCGTTTAGAGGCTGTAATTTCTGCAAAAGGAGGATCTACTAAATATTGATTTCATTTCTATTTTGTGGTGCCCAAATGTATGCACCTGCCTAATTTTGTTTAAACAATTATAGCACACTTTCTGTAAATCCAATAAACTTCATTTCACTTCTCAAATATCACTGTGTCTCCTATATGATATATTTAACTGACATTTTTTATTGTAACAACCAATGATTTATACAGGAAAATCATGATGATTAACAAGGTTGCCCAAACTTTTGCATCCCACTGTATGTAGTATGTTTATTATCTCTTTTGTAGAACGGAAGACAGCCTAGAGGAGGAAGAGGAAATGTCGGCACCGCAACTTTCCAGTGGGTGTAAAAACACTAAATCGGCGCAGATGGAGTGTGCCCCAGAACCCAGCACTGCACCATCCAGGCCTCAAGCAACATCCGTAGCCGATTCCCCACCCCCCTCCCCAGGGCCAGATGACTGACAATGCCTCCTGCTGATACAAATATAAATGCACAAGTTCTATTCTATTTATCTAGAGCCCGGCAGGAGGGTCATCATGATATGTTTGCCTGGAGTCTGGCCCATTAGATGCACCAGCTACCTCCAGAACGATTATTGAGAACCAAATTGGCTCTCGAAATCGTTCAGGAAGTAGCCACCCGCTCCCCCACGACCCAACTGAGATATTTGCGGCCCTAGAAAATCAGCGCCTCCATGGACACATGTTTGGCCCCCGACCAATGCAAATGTCTCAGCCCTCACAGGGTCCACAACAATTCCTTCCTCTAAGGGATAATTATGGGCCACCGATGCAGCCATATGGGCCCCAGTATCAGGGGGAATCTAGCTATGGCTAGCAGGCCCTCTCCTCATCTCAAGCTGGGACATCCCAGTATTCTGGGCCCCCTTCCCAAACAGCCTACACTAGGCCTCAGTATCAGGGCCCCCCTCACCATCAAGGCGTTTTGCAAATTTACAATTTTATTTGTGCCAGAGTATTTTATTTTATCTACTTGACTATTTTGTGCGAAAATAAACACAGTTTTTGTTTAAATTTATTATTGTTTGGTCTTTGGTCCCTTTATTATATAGAGTGCATTATTATCTTTATGTCGCACCAGCACATACAACACAATATTGATTGTAGTCTTTTATTAAACATGAATATCAGCAAAATACATGTAACTATAGTAACGTTTGGTAAAAATCACTGACACACACACTAATGTTATGGTGGTTTTTAAATAGAATAATGTAATGGAAACTTTGCTATAAAAAAAATTGCTTTATTGCACATATATACATAACATGTTAGAAATCATCCTTTAACCACACAATAGACAATACATTACATATGGATTTTACCTGCCATTGCACATGTACTGATAGTTAGACTCAATGAAATGAGAATGAGCCCCAATTTAACTTTATTAATGATGATATTAAAACATGAATTAATTTGAGGCAAACTTTTATACTTTCTATGAATGAGGTATTAGTACAAATTTCACATACTGTGTTATAAACAATATCTGTACGCAAAATATGTAAGCTCGCAACCCTCGTCAAGGGTCCCCATTGTCTTGCGAGTCCCTAACTAAAAAAAATTAAAATTACTAACTAACAACATTATCCATACAGGATATATACACTGTATAGTCAGCTTGAGGGTAATGAAAAATTATTATATAGCTCCATGTGAAGATTGCTGTGGATCAAAAGTAAATGAACCAGATAGGGACAGGAAATAATCTGAAAATAATTCCCTCACTCTTAGTCCTGCTGAACCAGCTCTTCCAAGTTGAGAGGGGTCTCCATGGGCTGCTGCATTAAAGATGTCCACATCTTCATCCGGAGTAGCCTCATGCATGCGAATGTAGATATGGATAACTACATAAGCTTTTATAACTGTATTTTCCAGAGCAAGCTACATGGCTGAAAGAAAGATACGCCATTTGCTGTATAAGATCCCAAAGGTACAGTCGACAAACTTTCTGGCCTGGATTAACCTATAATTGAACGTGCGCCTTTTCTCATCCAATAATCGCCTGGGGAAAGGACCCATTAGGCTTGGTGATAGTGCAAACCCCTCATCGTCAACTATGACATATGGTGCACCAATACAGTTGGGAAATTGTGCCCTCTCAAGTAAGCCCTGGGCAATCTGAAGCCACTGCCATGTTGGTTGTGGCAGCACAGCAGCTCACAGCCGCAATAAAATAGTGGCTCAAGTTGCCCTCACTATCCCAGCTATTGTGGAGGTCCCCATGTGAAATTCAAAATGTAAGGATGCAAATGAGTTTCCTGTGGCCAAAAATCTGTGGGGGGAAAAAAAAAAAACATTAACATCTTGGAACGCTTAAAACACTATCACCATCCACTTTCTTTTACAAATATGCAACTTTAAGACATCTATATATTGTAAATATTTTTTTTTATGTGTTTATAACTGGGCAATTTTTTATATACCTGAGTTATTATGAGTAGAGTTGAGCGAACACCTGGATGTTCGGGTTCGAGAAGTTCGGCCGAACATCCCGGAAATGTTCGGGTTCGGGATCCGAACCCGATCCGAACTTCGTCCCGAACCCGAACCCCATTGAAGTCAATGGGGACCCGAACTTTTCGGCACTAAAAAGGCTGTAAAACAGCCCAGGAAAGAGCTAGAGGGCTGCAAAAGGCAGCAACATGTAGGTAAATCCCCTGCAAACAAATGTGGATAGGGAAATGAATTAAAATAAAAATTAAATAAATAAAAATTAACCAAAATCAATTGGAGAGAGGTTCCATAGCAGAGAATCTGGCTTCCCGTCACCCACCACTGGAACAGTCCATTCTCAGATATTTAGGCCCCGGCACCCAGGCAGAGGAGAGAGGTCCCGTAACAGAGAATCTGTCTTCATGTCAGCAGAGAATTAGTCTGCATGTCATAGCAGAGAATGAGGCTTCACGTCAGCCACCACTGCAACAGTCCATTGGCATATATTTAGGCCCAGCACCCAGGCAGAGGAGGGAGGTCCCGTAACAGAGAATCTGTCTTCATGTCAGCAGAGAATTAGTCTGCATGTCATAGCAGAGAATGAGGCTTCACGTCAGCCACCACTGCAACAGTCCATTGGCATATATTTAGGCCCAGCACACACACAGGCAGAGGAGAGAGGTCCCGTAACAGAGAATCTGGCTTCATGTCAGCAGAGAATCAGTCTGCATGTCATAGCAGAGAATGAGGCTTCACGTCACCCACCACTGCAACAGTCCATTGGCATATATTTAGGCCTAGCACACAGGCAGAGCAGAGAGGTCCCGTAACAGAGAATCTGTCTTCATGTCAGCAGAGAATTAGTCTGCATGTCATAGCAGAGAATGAGGCTTCACGTCAGCCACCACTGCAACAGTCCATTGGCATATATTTAGGCCCAGCACACACACAGGCAGAGGAGAGAGGTCCCGTAACAGACAATCTGGCTTCATGTCAGCAGAGAATCAGTCTGCATGTCATAGCAGAGAATCAGGCTTCACGTCAGCCACCACTGCAACAGTCCATTGGCATATATTTAGGCCCAGCACACACACAGGCAGAGGAGAGAGGTCCCGTAACAGAGAATCTGGCTTCATGTCAGCAGAGAATCAGTCTGCATGTCATAGCAGAGAATGAGGCTTCACGTCACCCACCACTGCAACAGTCCATTGGCATATATTTAGGCCTAGCACACAGGCAGAGCAGAGAGGTCCCGTAACAGACAATCTGGCTTCATGTCAGCAGAGAATCAGTCTGCATGTCATAGCAGAGAATGAGGCTTCACGTCAGCCACCACTGCAACAGTCCATTGGCATATATTTAGGCCTAGCACACAGGCAGAGCAGAGAGGTCCCGTAACAGACAATCTGGCTTCATGTCAGCAGAGAATCAGTCTGCATGTCATAGCAGAGAATCAGGCTTCACGTCAGCCACCACTGCAACAGTCCATTGTCATAAATTTAGGCCCAGCACCCAGGCAGAGGAGAGAGGTCCCGTAACAGACAATCTGGCTTCATGTCAGCAGAGAATTAGTCTGCATGTCATAGCAGAGAATCAGGCTTCATGTCAGCCACCACTGCAACAGTCCATTGGCATATATTTAGGCCCAGCACCCAGGCAGAGGAGGGAGGTCCCGTAACAGAGAATCTGTCTTCATGTCAGCAGAGAATCAGTCTGCATGTCATAGCAGAGAATGAGGCTTCACGTCACCCACCACTGCAACAGTCCATTGGCATATATTTAGGCCTAGCACACAGGCAGAGCAGAGAGGTCCCGTAACAGACAATCTGGCTTCATGTCAGCAGAGAATCAGTCTGCATGTCATAGCAGAGAATCAGGCTTCACGTCAGCCACCACTGCAACAGTCCATTGGCATATATTTAGGCCTAGCACACAGGCAGAGCAGAGAGGTCCCGTAACAGACAATCTGGCTT
The DNA here is from genome assembly GCF_014858855.1 of Bufo gargarizans. Lineage (NCBI taxonomy): Eukaryota > Metazoa > Chordata > Amphibia > Anura > Bufonidae > Bufo > Bufo gargarizans. The sequence continues at coordinate 331,627,480 of NC_058083.1, forward strand.
CATGTCAGCAGAGAATCAGTCTGCATGTCATAGCAGAGAATGAGGCTTCACGTCAGCCACCACTGCAACAGTCCATTGGCATATATTTAGGCCTAGCACACAGGCAGAGCAGAGAGGTCCCGTAACAGAGAATCTGTCTTCATGTCAGCAGAGAATCAGTCTGCATGTCATAGCAGAGAATGAGGCTTCACGTCAGCCACCACTGCAACAGTCCATTGGCATATATTTAGGCCTAGCACACAGGCAGAGGAGAGGTTCATTCAACTTTGGGTAGCCTCGCAATATAATGGTAAAATGAAAATAAAAATAGGATTGAATGAGGAAGTGCCCTGGAGTCCAATAATATATGGTTATGGGGAGGTAGTTAATGTCTAATCTGGACAAGGGACGGACAGGTCCTGTGGGATCCATGCCTGGTTCATTTTTATGAACGTCAGCTTGTCCACATTGGCTGTAGACAGGCGGCTGCGTTTGTCTGTAATGACGCCCCCTGCCGTGCTGAATACACGTTCAGACAAAACGCTGGCTGCCGGGCAGGCCAGCACCTCCAAGGCATAAAAGGCTAGCTCTGGCCACGTGGACAATTTAGAGACCCAGAAGTTGAATGGGGCCGAACCATCAGTCAGTACGTGGAGGGGTGTGCACACGTACTGTTCCACCATGTTAGTGAAATGTTGCCTCCTGCTAACACGTTGCGTATCAGGTGGTGGTGCAGTTAGCTGTGGCGTGTTGACAAAAGTTTTCCACATCTCTGCCATGCTAACCCTGCCCTCAGAGGAGCTGGCCGTGACACAGCTGCCTTGGCGACCTCTTGCTCCTCCTCTGCCTTGGCCTTGGGCTTCCACTTGTTCCCCTGTGACATTTGGGAATGCTCTCAGTAGCGTGTCTACCAACGTGCGCTTGTACTCGCGCATCTTCCTATCACGCTCCAGTGCAGGAAGTAAGGTGGGCACATTGTCTTTGTAGCGTGGATCCAGCAGGGTGGCAACCCAGTAGTCCGCACAGGTTAAAATGTGGGCAACTCTGCTGTCGTTGCGCAGGCACTGCAGCATGTAGTCGCTCATGTGTGCCAGGCTGCCCAGGGGTAAGGACAAGCTGTCCTCTGTGGGAGGCGTATCGTCATCGTCCTGCCTTTCCCCCCAGCCACGCACCAGTGATGGACCCGAGCTGCGTTGGGTGCCACCCCGCTGTGACCATGCTTCATCCTCATCCTCCTCCACCTCCTCCTCATCCTCGTCCTCCTCGTCCTCCAGTAGTGGGCCCTGGCTGGCCACATTTGTACCTGGCCTCTGCTGTTGCCAAAAACCTCCCTCTGAGTCACTTCGAAGAGACTGGCCTGAAAGTGCTAAAAATGACCCCTCTTCCTCCTCCTCCTCCTCCTCCTCCTCCTGGGCCACCTCCTCTTCCATCATCGCCCTAAGTGTTTTCTCAAGGAGACATAGAAGTGGTATTGTAACGCTGATAACGGTGTCATCGCCACTGGCCATGTTGGTGGAGTACTCGAAACAGCGCAACAGGGCACACAGGTCTCGCATGGAGGCCCAGTCATTGGTGGTGAAGTGGTGCTGTTCTGTAGTGCGACTGACCCGTGCGTGCTGCAGCTGAAACTCCACTATGGCCTGCTGCTGCTCGCACAGTCTGTCCAGCATGTGCAAGGTGGAGTTCCACCTGGTGGGCACGTCGCATATGAGGCGGTGAGCGGGAAGGCCGAAGTTACGCTGTAGCGCAGACAGGCGAGCAGCAGCAGGATGTGAACGCCGGAAGCGCGAACAGACGGCCCGCACTTTATGCAGCAGCTCTGACATGTCGGGGTAGTTGTGAATGAACTTCTGCACCACCAAATTCAGCACATGCGCCAAGCAAGGGATGTGCGTCAAATTGGCTAGTCCCAGAGCTGCAACGAGATTTCGCCCATTATCACACACCACCAGGCCGGGCTTGAGGCTCACCGGCAGCAACCACTCGTCGGTCTGTTGTTCTATACCCCGCCACAACTCCTGTGCGGTGTGGGGCCTGTCCCCCAAACATATGAGTTTCAGAATGGCCTGCTGACGTTTACCCCGGGCTGTGCTGAAGTTGGTGGTGAAGGTGTGTGGCTGACTGGATGAGCAGGTGGAAGAAGAGGAGGAGGAAGCCGAGAAGGAGGAGGTGGCAACAGGAGGCAAAGAATGTTGCCCTGCGATCCTTGGCGGCGGAAGGACGTGCGCCAAACAGCTCTCCGCCTGGGGCCCAGCTGCCACTACATTTACCCAGTGTGCAGTTAGGGAGATATAGCGTCCCTGGCCGTGCTTACTGGTCCACGTATCTGTGGTTAGGTGGACCTTGCCACAGATGGCGTTGCGCAGTGCACACTTGATTTTATCGGATACTTGGTTGTGCAGGGAAGGCACGGCTCTCTTGGAGAAGTAGTGCCGGCTGGGAACAACATACTGTGGGACAGCAAGCGACATGAGCTGTTTGAAGCTGTCTGTGTCCACCAGCCTAAATGACAGCATTTCATAGGCCAGTAGTTTAGAAATGCTGGCATTCAGGGCCAGGGATCGAGGGTGGCTAGGTGGGAATTTACGCTTTCTATCAAATGTTTGTGAGATGGAGAGCTGAACGCTGGCGTGTGACATGGTTGAGACGCTTGGTGACGGAGGTGGTGGTGGTGGTGTTGGTGGTACATCCCCTGTTTGCTGGGCGGCAGGTGCCAACGTTCCTCCAGAGGCGGAGGAAGAGGCCGAGGCGGCAGCAGCAGAATAGGCCGAGGCGGCAGCAGCAGAAGAGGTAGCAGGGGGAGCCTGAGTGACTTCCTTGGTTTTAAGGTGTTTACTCCACTGCAGTTCATGCTTTGCATGCAGGTGCCTGGTCATGCAGGTTGTGCTCAGGTTCAGAACGTTAATGCCTCGCTTCAGGCTCTGATGGCACAGCGTGCAAACCACTCGGGTCTTGTCGTCAGCACATTGTTTGAAGAAGTGCCATGCCAGGGAACTCCTTGAAGCTGCCTTTGGGGTGCTCGGTCCCAGATGGCGGCGGTCAGTAGCAGGCGGAGTCTCTTGGCGGCGGGTGTTCTGCTTTTGCCCACTGCTCCCTCTTTTGCTACGCTGTTGGCTCGGTCTCACCACTGCCTCTTCCTCCGAACTGTGAAAGTCAGTGGCACGACCTTCATTCCATGTGGGGTCTAGGACCTCATCGTCCCCTGCATCGTCTTCCACCCAGTCTTGATCCCTGACCTCCTGTTCAGTCTGCACACTGCAGAAAGACGCAGCAGTTGGCACCTGTGTTTCGTCATCATCAGAGACATGCTGAGGTGGTATTCCCATGTCCTCATCATCAGGAAACATAAGTGGTTGTGCGTCAGTGCATTCTATGTCTTTCACCGCTGGGGAAGGGCTAGGTGGATGCCCTTGGGAAACCCTGCCAGCGGAGTCTTCAAACAGCATAAGAGACTGCTGCATAACTTGAGGCTGAGACAGTTTCCCTGGTATGCATGGGGGTGATGTGACAGACTGATGGGGTTGGTTTTCAGGCGCCATCTGTGCGCTTTCTGCAGAAGACTGGGTGGGAGATAATGTGAACGTGCTGGATCCACTGTCGGCCACCCAATTGACTAATGCCTGTACCTGCTCAGGCCTTACCATCCTTAGAACGGCATTGGGCCCCACCATATATCGCTGTAAATTCTGGCGGCTACTGGGACCTGAGGTAGTTGGTACACTAGGACGTGTGGATGTGGCAGAACGGCCACGTCCTCTCCCAGCACCAGAGGGTCCACTAACACCACCACGACCATGTCCACGTCCGCGTCCCTTACTAGATGTTTTTCTCATTGTTATGGTTCACCACAACAACAAATATATTATTTGGCCCAATGTATTGTATTCAAATTCAGCGGGATATAAATTTGAGGCCTAGTATTTAGGCGCTGGGTGACCGGTATGGATTTAGTGACAGAATTAGACTTGGAAATGCACAGAAGCGTGTGTGTGAAGTTATTCTGAATGACCCTATGTGCACCTTCAATATGATCTACCCTTTTAGGGATAGATTTCAAATAGCTCTGATATAGCAGAAACGACTAAATTATGAAATTGCTAAATTGGGAATTGTATTTCAACCCAGAACAAAAAATGTGCTTTGACGGACACTAAATAACTTTCCCAGCCACAACAGGACAGCGGTAACGAGAGATTTAGCGGGATATAAATTTGAGGCCTAGTATTTAGGCGCTGGGTGACAGGTATGGGTTTAGTGCCAGAATTAGACTTGGAAATACACAGTAGCGGGTGTGTGTGAAGTTATTCTGAATGACCCAATGTGCACCTTGAATATTATATACCCTTTTAGGGATAGATTTCAAATAGCTCTGATATAGCAGAAACCACTAAATTATGAAATTGCTAAATTGGGAATTGTATTTCAACCCAGAACAAGAAATGTGCTTGAACGGACACTAAATAACTCGCCCAGCTACAGCACTAGGGACAGATTTAGCGGGATATAAATTTGAGGCCTAGTATTTAGGCGCTGGGTGACAGGTATGGGTTTAGTGACAGAATTAGACTTGGAAATACACAGTAGCGGGTGTGTGTGAAGTTATTCTGAATGACCCAATGTGCACCTTGAATATTATATACCCTTTTAGGGATAGATTTCAAATAGCTCTGATATAGCAGAAACCACTAAATTATGAAATTGCTAAATTGGGAATTGTATTTCAACCCAGAACAAGAAATGTGCTTGAACGGACACTAAATAACTCGCCCAGCTACAGCACTAGGGACAGATTTAGCGGGATATAAATTTGAGGCCTAGTATTTAGGCGCTGGGTGACAGGTATGGGTTTAGTGACAGAATTAGACTTGGAAATACACAGTAGCGGGTGTGTGTGAAGTTATTCTGAATGACCCAATGTGCACCTTGAATATTATATACCCTTTTAGGGATAGATTTCAAATAGCTCTGATATAGCAGAAACCACTAAATTATGAAATTGCTAAATTGGGAATTGTATTTCAACCCAGAACAAGAAATGTGCTTGAACGGACACTAAATAACTCGCCCAGCTACAGCACTAGGGACAGATTTAGCGGGATATAAATTTGAGGCCTAGTATTTAGGCGCTGGGTGACAGGTATGGGTTTAGTGACAGAATTAGACTTGGAAATACACAGTAGCGGGTGTGTGTGAAGTTATTCTGAATGACCCAATGTGCACCTTGAATATTATATACCCTTTTAGGGATAGATTTCAAATAGCTCTGATATAGCAGAAACCACTAAATTATGAAATTGCTAAATTGGGAATTGTATTTCAACCCAGAACAAGAAATGTGCTTGAACGGACACTAAATAACTCGCCCAGCTACAGCACTAAGGACAGATTTAGCGGGATATAAATTTGAGGCCTAGTATTTAGGCGCTGGGTGACAGGTATGGGTTTAGTGCCAGAATTAGACTTGGAAATACACAGTAGCGGGTGTGTGTGAAGTTATTCTGAATGACCCAATGTGCACCTTGAATATTATATACCCTTTTAGGGATAGATTTCAAATAGCTCTGATATAGCAGAAACCACTAAATTATGAAATTGCTAAATTGGGAATTGTATTTCAACCCAGAACAAGAAATGTGCTTGAACGGACACTAAATAACTCGCCCAGCTACAGCACTAGGGACAGATTTAGCGGGATATAAATTTGAGGCCTAGTATTTAGGCGCTGGGTGACAGGTATGGGTTTAGTGACAGAATTAGACTTGGAAATACACAGTAGCGGGTGTGTGTGAAGTTATTCTGAATGACCCAATGTGCACCTTGAATATTATATACCCTTTTAGGGATAGATTTCAAATAGCTCTGATATAGCAGAAACCACTAAATTATGAAATTGCTAAATTGGGAATTGTATTTCAACCCAGAACAAGAAATGTGCTTGAACGGACACTAAATAACTCGCCCAGCTACAGCACTAAGGACAGATTTAGCGGGATATAAATTTGAGGCCTAGTATTTAGGCGCTGGGTGACAGGTATGGGTTTAGTGCCAGAATTAGACTTGGAAATACACAGTAGCGGGTGTGTGTGAAGTTATTCTGAATGACCCAATGTGCACCTTGAATATTATATACCCTTTTAGGGATAGATTTCAAATAGCTCTGATATAGCAGAAACCACTAAATTATGAAATTGCTAAATTGGGAATTGTATTTCAACCCAGAACAAGAAATGTGCTTGAACGGACACTAAATAACTCGCCCAGCTACAGCACTAAGGACAGATTTAGCGGGATATAAATTTGAGGCCTAGTATTTAGGCGCTGGGTGACAGGTATGGGTTTAGTGCCAGAATTAGACTTGGAAATACACAGTAGCGGGTGTGTGTGAAGTTATTCTGAATGACCCAATGTGCACCTTGAATATTATATACCCTTTTAGGGATAGATTTCAAATAGCTCTGATATAGCAGAAACCACTAAATTATGAAATTGCTAAATTGGGAATTGTATTTCAACCCAGAACAAGAAATGTGCTTGAACGGACACTAAATAACTCGCCCAGCTACAGCACTAGGGACAGATTTAGCGGGATATAAATTTGAGGCCTAGTATTTAGGCGCTGGGTGACAGGTATGGGTTTAGTGACAGAATTAGACTTGGAAATACACAGTAGCGGGTGTGTGTGAAGTTATTCTGAATGACCCAATGTGCACCTTGAATATTATATACCCTTTTAGGGATAGATTTCAAATAGCTCTGATATAGCAGAAACCACTAAATTATGAAATTGCTAAATTGGGAATTGTATTTCAACCCAGAACAAGAAATGTGCTTGAACGGACACTAAATAACTCGCCCAGCTACAGCACTAGGGACAGATTTAGCGGGATATAAATTTGAGACCTAGTATTTAGGCGCTGGGTGACAGGTATGGGTTTAGTGCCAGAATTAGACTTGGAAATACACAGTAGCGGGTGTGTGTGAAGTTATTCTGAATGACCCAATGTGCACCTTGAATATTATATACCCTTTTAGGGATAGATTTCAAATAGCTCTGATATAGCAGAAACCACTAAATTATGAAATTGCTAAATTGGGAATTGTATTTCAACCCAGAACAAGAAATGTGCTTGAACGGACACTAAATAACTCGCCCAGCTACAGCACTAGGGACAGATTTAGCGGGATATAAATTTAAAGGCCTAGTATTTAGGCGCTGGGTGACAGGTATGGGTTTAGTGACAGAATTAGACTTGGAAATACACAGTAGCGGGTGTGTGTGAAGTTATTCTGAATGACCCAATGTGCACCTTGAATATTATATACCCTTTTAGGGATAGATTTCAAATAGCTCTGATATAGCAGAAACCACTAAATTATGAAATTGCTAAATTGGGAATTGTATTTCAACCCAGAACAAGAAATGTGCTTGAACGGACACTAAATAACTCGCCCAGCTACAGCACTAAGGACAGATTTAGCGGGATATAAATTTAAAGGCCTAGTATTTAGGCGCTGGGTGACAGGTATGGGTTTAGTGCCAGAATTAGACTTGGAAATACACAGTAGCGGGTGTGTGTGAAGTTATTCTGAATGACCCAATGTGCACCTTGAATATTATATACCCTTTTAGGGATAGATTTCAAATAGCTCTGATATAGCAGAAACCACTAAATTATGAAATTGCTAAATTGGGAATTGTATTTCAACCCAGAACAAGAAATGTGCTTGAACGGACACTAAATAACTCGCCCAGCTACAGCACTAAGGACAGATTTAGCGGGATATAAATTTGAGGCCTAGTATTTAGGCGCTGGGTGACCGGTATGGATTTAGTGACAGAATTAGACTGGGATATGGCCAAAAAATAAACAGACTATTGCTGGTTAAATGCACTTGGTGTGACAGCTTCACCCTGATGTAGGCTTTAGCCAAAAAACAACCACACCATTGAGGGTTAAATGCACTTGGTGACAGGCGCAGCTTGCCCCTGATTTAGTATATGGCCAAAAAATGAACAGACTATTGCTGGTTAAATGCACTTGGTGTGACAGCTTCACCCTGATGTAGGCTTTAGCCAAAAAACAACCACACCATTGAGGGTTAAATGCACTTGGTGACAGGCGCAGCTTGCCCCTGATTTTGTATATGGCCAAAAAATGAACAGACTATTGCTGGTTAAATGCACTTGGTGTGACAGCTTCACCCTGATGTAGGCTTTAGCCAAAAAACAACCACACCATTGAGGGTTAAATGCACTTGGTCGCAGCTTGTGCTGGCGCACCACAAGACACAAAATGGACGCCGATCACCCCAGAAAAATGTGACTGACAAACGGTCTGGGCAGCCTAAAAACAGTGAGCAATTGAGGATCAGCAGCTCAATGATCCACAGCTGCAGATCGATCAGTTAATCAAGTCCTTTGGAGGAGTTAATCTGCCTAATCTCGCCCTACTGTCGCAGCCGCAACCTCTCCCTACGCTAATCAGAGCAGAGTGACGGGCGGCGCTATGTGACTCCAGCTTAAATAGAGGCTGGGTCACATGGTGCTCTGGCCAATCACAGCCATGCCAATAGTAGGCATGGCTGTGATGGCCTCTTGGGGCAAGTAGTATGACGCTTGTTGATTGGCTGCTTTGCAGCCTTTCAAAAAGCGCCAAGAAAGCGTCACAAAAGCGCGAAGAAAGCGACGAACACCGAACCCGAACCCGGACTTTTACGAAAATGTCCGGGTTCGGGTCCGTGTCACGGACACCCCAAAATTCGGTACGAACCCGAACTATACAGTTCGAGTTCGCTCATCCCTAATTATGAGCCATGTTTGTGTTCATGAAGATCAACCCAGGCCTCAACTCCGACAAAAGCCGATCAAAAGTAGGGATGGACATTCTACAGTAATTATACAATTTTGCAGGGTGCCCCTCTGCGAAATAAGAGGATGAACCCACATCCTCTTCCTCCACGGTTCCTCCTCAGCATTTGTCTTTGCTCTCCGAAGCATCGGTACAGCAGCCAATGCAAAAGCACATGGTCAGGATATGATAAGGAGGAAGCAGACATCCTGCTAAGGAACAAATGCAAACACTCCACACCCTAGATTATATCCTCACATAATGGAGCTTTCCCAAACAGAAGAGCATGCTGGGGGTATTTATATGTGTTTGAAATGAACATGTGACTCTAGAGGATTGTTGCTTTTTTTTCACGCGCGTTAAAAACACATACAATCAGCATGTGCGCTGGAAAAACACAATAAAGCAACGCACTTGCATACAAAACGGTCGCCAGATGCAGGCAAAATAGAACGATTATCAATAACTTTATTGGCAGAATGAGGTGGCTCTACTAATCAATGAGGATGCAATGGTGCTCAATATCTCAGTGTGAACTCCACACACCAAAAAGTTAATACAAAAAGATAGCAAAGAAAGATATGGCACTCATATATCCGGAAGAATGCTCAAACATTAAATTTTATTATATTCAAATACTGCAGGTCAAAAATTAGTAAAAATCATACCTCTAAAATCAACATACAAGATATGTAAATTGTAGTAGAAATACACAAGAAAACCATTAAAACGTCACTAAAATGACCATTATCATGTTAAGGGCTGAGGAATAGGGTATTCGTTGAACCCATGTGCCTAGCAGCAAATGTAGTCAGGTCATCGAATAAAGGTGATCGTTCAGGCTGGGTATCGATCAGACCATCACCATATATTCGATAGCCAAAAATTAATTAACCGCGATTTACAATATACTCTGGTTAACAGATATAATAGTCATTCAAATCAGAATCTCGATTGGATGGTCACCAAATATTCGGCATTAGTAGTCACCATTAAACATGTTGGAATGCATTTATATAATTTTCACAGATAGCAGGATGTAGTTTCAGTTTGATTATTGGCTGTGAGTTACAAGTGTTGTATCGATCCAACACTATATTGTCACCACCTCTCCTTGAGGTTCCTTTTGTTTTGCTTTCCTTTTCTCATCTCGTTAGCCTCTCTCAGCTGTCATGTAGTTGCACTGATTGCATCCCTTTAAATCCCTTCCTATACTGCATCACTTTGCGGTTTATACAACTTCCTGGAGTGTATGAATGCTGGATGCTGCTACTGAGTCTTCTACAAATAAGTTTTGTTCATTCATTTGTGTTTTCCTGTTTGCTGGATCCCAGGTGACCCTGACTCCCTCCGTATCAAGTGTAGGGAGACGGTGGTCGTGTCCCCTCACTATTATAGGGTGTTCAGGTGTTATACAGTCGAGGTACGAGGATATGCGATCATCTACCATTGAGATTTTTGCATAGGCTGAGCAGTTAGGGAGAGAGCCAGGTCTGTTGCAGGGCTCTCCCTTTTGTTCCTTAGTTTTGAATCCAGTCAGTCGGATCTTCATTTTGTGTCTTCTAGTTTTCTATACACCTTCCGTGACATATATATTTGGTCGGCTCACAAAGTCAATATTTGGTTATAGAAACACTGTATCAATTTCACAGATTAACTTGAATAATTTGGGATTCCAGCTCTCTGGTGGCGTCCTACCTCTTTATGAGCTGTACTACTCCCTTACCTCCAAAGCGCAAAAAAAGGCTTTCCTCTGGTCTCTGCTGTTTCAGCTTCCCTTGTGCTCAAATCCTGGGTTGCTCCAAATAAGGTGGAGTGGAACAGTGTGGCTCCAGGGAATTCTTTAGCAGGCACGGGGCTATCTGTTCTCAGCCAGCAGATAAGAGAGGTGCAGATCCTGATGGTCTGTAGCGTACGCAGAAATGGTGGTATTAGAGTGTCCAAATTTCTCCCAGACGCGTTTAGAAGTCTTATGGGTTCTGACTTCTTCCTCAGTGGTAATCTGGAGCCCACCTTACCACCTTTTTATATCCCATTTCCTGATTGAAATCCAGTGAAAACAAAAAACTGTCTTGGACCATGATAGTGGTTAGGTAGAAAGTCTGGCCCGGATTTTGATGTACAAAGTCACTTTGATGTTATTAGTGTTGTTAATCAAACATATTGCATCTATCCATGGTTTTTGACATGCAGATCGATATATTGTGTCAAAATCTTGCTTTTGAGAAAAAAAAACGCATGGTGCAGTAATGGTGTGTTTTTCATGCGTTTTTTTTTCCTCCAATGCGTTTTTTTGTCCAATGCTGCTGAGAAGACATTCCTAACAAACTGGATACAGGATTTAAAGTTATCTTAATTCTTTCTCAAGATATACCCTAATTTCCTCTTTTTTAGTTACTAAAATAATCCTCATCATGTGAACAATCACATAAGTGATTTTAAAAAATATACATGAATAAATAAAAGCATGTTAAAACTTTAATGATTAAAACTTGGCAGTTAAAACTTTCGTAATTAAAACTTTCGGACTTATATGTGATGCGAAGGCTTGTTTTGATGAATATGAGAATATGGTTGATTACGAGGTGGGTGCTTTCCACCAAGGAACAGTCAGACGTACGTAATAAAAATACCATCCGACTGTGCATCAGTGGACAAGCACCCACCCAAGAGCTTCTTATATTTATAAAAAACACTAAATTTCAAGTTTCGCATTTAATCCATGTGGGGTAAGGGTATCCTACTCAAAAATCCATCTCGATTCTATTCTAGACATTTTATCCACATGGTTCCCACCCCTCCAATCCAATTCGACCTTTTCTATTGCTGTAAAGCTCAGATTTTTTTGTTTGTTGGTCATGGTATTCTTTGAAGTGTTTTGAGAGTGGGTGATCCATGTGGACTTTTCGGATATTATTTAGATGTTCCGCAATCCTTGTCTTTAACATCCGTTTAGTCCTTCCTACATAGATCTTATTACAAGGGCATTTTATTACGTAGATGACACTCATAGTGTTACACATGAGATATGAATTTATTTTATGTCTAAGTTGGTTTGTTGGGGATATTATCTCAAGAGTTTTTCGTGGAAAGCATGTCGTTCAGCAGTTAATACACACACCACACTGATAGAAACCATGGATTTGTAACATTCTGTATTGTGTTTTTGTTGGTCTTCTTCCTCTTTGTCGTGGGGGCTATCTTAAGACCTAAATTAGGAGCTTTACTGTACACGATCTGCGATATGCTCGGGATTAGTGAGCCTAATGACACTCTATCTCCCTTTAAAAAATGCCAGTGTTTTTTTATTATTTGTTGTATTTTTCTATACTGGGCATTGAAGGGCAAGACCATTCTTATAATTTCCTCATCCTTATTTGTTCTTCTCCCTTGTGCCTGGTCAAAAATAGCATTTCTATCTAATTGTCGCACTTTCATCAGGGATGAATCAATTATTACTTGAGGGTATTCCCTAACTGTAAATTGTTCCTTCATTTTTCGGCCCTCCTCTTCGAATTGTTCATCCCTAGTGCAATTGCGTTTTATACGCTTAAATTGCCCATAGGGTATATTTAGTAGCCATCTAGGAAGGTGGCCACTTGTATAGGGGATAAAGCTGTTTTTTGCTACATCCTTCAGAAAAGTATTACATATTACCTTCTCACCTTCAATCCAGATATTTAAATCCAAGAACTCAATATTTTCATCATAAATCTTTGATATGAGATATATATATATTTCTATCGTTCTTATTTAATGTATCTATGAAGGAAGTTAGAGATCCCCCATCCCTGTTCCATATTAGGATAATATCATCAATGTACCTATACCATAGCACCAGGTCCGTCCCCAGCCGAGGTAAAACAAACCTCTCCTCCCAATCTGCCATAAAGAGGTTGGCATAGCTGGGGGCGAGCGTGGTGCCACGATCGGTCGGCCGGGTGGCTGTATGGGATTCTTGTGAATTTTTGGCAGACAGTAAAACATAGGTATCCTTGCTTGTGTATCACATATGAAATCATGCTCTTGTTTATTTAGTAAGTTTCCAGAGACTCCTCTTTCACATAATTGTTTGAGCTCCTCTTTGCATACCTCAGTTGGGTCCGATATCAATTTTGTATATGTGATCTCATCCTCTAATTGTTTCATACATTCCACATTGTATTCTTCCACTCCCCAAATTACGATAGCCCCCCCTTTGTCGGCCGGTCTAATCACCACATTCTCTCTCGTTTGTAATTCTTTTATAGCCTGAATCTCCTGATTTGTAATATTACTACCCCTATTGTTATTTTTAATCTTCCTCAGGTCGTATTCGACTGATTGACGAAAGGCGATGATCACTTGACTCCTGTATGGGATATTTTCTCGATTTCTTTTTTAGGTTGGTGTGTGTATATTCCTGTGTAACTATCATAGGCCTTTCCACTGGGTTCTTAAGGTGATATTTCTTAAGGCACAGTTTTCTCACAAATTTTTCGATGCCAATATATGCATCGAACTGGTTGAGCTTTTGTGTCGGTGCAAATTTTAGCCCCTTATTTAATAGTGATGTTTGAGTTTGTGTTAATATCACATTACTTAAATTTACCACTGAATCCTGTGATGGGTCCTCTATCTGTGTCTTTGTGTTCCTTTTCCCTCTTCCCCTTCGTATCCTCTTCTTCTTCCCTCCCAATGGGTGTCCCTGTATTCTTGTTCAAGTGATCTGTGTCTCATACTGTTCTGTGTCTCGTGTCGAACTAGTGGTCTGTGTTTCGTGTTCTGTGTTTCGTGCTGGACTGGTGATTTGTGTCTCAAGTTCTGTATCTCGTGCTGAACTGGTGATCTGTGTCTCGTACTGTTCTGTGTTGTTCTCACGTACTTGTGAGTCTGTTCTCCCTGTCTGTGCCTTAAATTGTATTGATGTTTACCTGGTGAATTCCGTTGGTGACTCTGTGTTGGGGACTGTTGTGTTCTCCCTCGTGTCCGTACTTTGTGATGTGATGGAGTTACATCTAAAAAATGCTCCTCTGTTAATAGCTCAAATTTGTTACTAACTGGGATTGTGTATCTATTGCCTAAGTCATCTCTTTCTTGTCTCTTTCTTGTCTTGTTGTGCCCTTATTCCCATTTGAAGCTTCCTGTTGTCTGTCGATACAACACTTGTAACTCACAGCCAATAATCAAACTGAAACTACATTCCGCTATCTGTGAAAATTATATAAATGCATTCCAACATGTTTAATGGCGACTACTAATGCCAAATATTTGGTGACCATCCAATCAAGATTCTGGTTTGAATGACTATTATATCTGTTAACCAGAGTATATTGTGAATTGAGGTTATTTCATTTTTGGCTATCGAATATATGGTGATGGTCTGATCGATACCCAGCCTGAACGATCACCTTTATTCGATGACCTGACTACATTTGCTGCTAGGCACATAGGTTCAACGAATACCCTATTCCTCAGCCCTTAACATAATAATCGTCATTTCAGTGACATTTTAATGGTTTTATTGTGTATTTCTACTACAATTTACGTATCTTGTATGTTGATTTTAGATGTATGATTTTTAGTAATTTTTGACCTGCAGTATTTGAATATAATAAAATTAAATGTTTGAGCAGTCTTCCGGAGATATGAGTGCCATATCTTTCTTGACTATCTTATCAATAAACTTACTTGCATCGCATCCGGCCTTCACCCGCAACGCCCGTGTGAAGGGGGCCTTATAGTGATGTAGAACACTGTGCCTTGCAGTAACACATATAGGGAGTCTGCTGTGGTAGTGAAATAATACTGTGAGTCAGTATGACATGCAGATGACAGGGGTCGCTCTTAAGCCCATTTCACACTTCAGTTTTTTATCAGGCGCGTGAAAAACACATCAAAACGCATTGCACCCATGGGGAAAAAACTGAACAACTGAATGCAATTGCAGACAAAACTGACTGAACTTTCTTGCAAAATGGTGCAAGTTTCACTGAACACATCCGGACCTAATCCGTCACGCTCGTGTAAAAGGGGCCTTAAAGGTTGGTAGTTAGTGTCAGCAGTAAGTTTGTGTTGACATCACTGATTATTTTGCCCTTCCTCTGATCCGTCAGAACAATAGCCCCCAAAAAACGGATCCTGTCTTTTGAGCATCCACCATCACTCGGTCAGCATTTGGTCAGTAATCCATCAGTATTGCTAATGCCCTAAAAAAAACAGGAGTGGATCCAAAACAGAGATGACCAAGTCAACTATTCAAGAGCTGCTAGGTTGTTGGTCAAGACACGACCGCTAGATGACACTGGGAAATCAGGCCTCACGCTGCGACTTCTGCTACCAAGCCCCCTACTCTGCTGCGACCTGTACCTGCACCAGAAACATTTAGGCCTCTGCCACTCCCCTGTGCAGGGTCTGGCACTTCTCTGACTGACATATTGTTATATCAGATAAATAAATAAAAAGGAAATTAAAACACCCTACAAAAGTCTGTCATTTTCTCACTTTACCACATGACTAATAAGCTCTTTTTTACCACTAATACACGCGAAAAAGGGCTGTAATTTTCTCACGTCACCACACAATGGCAAATTTTTTTGTGCCACTAATACACGCAAAAAGGGCTTTAGAACATATAACTACACCACTGAACGGCAAATATATTTTTCTTTTGCCACTAATACACAACAAAAAAAGGTTTAGAACATATAATTGCCCCGCTGAGCGGCAAATAGGCCCTTATTTTTTTTCCATTTATACATGCCACAGAAGGCTTTGGAACATATAACTACACCGCTGAACGACAAATATATTTTTCTTTTGCCACTAATACACGACAAAAAGGGCTTTAGAACATAATACATGACAAAAAGTGCTGTAATTTTAGCACTTAATCACACAACGGCTAATAAGCCCTTTTTTCCCCAAAAAATGCTTTAGAACATATAACTGCACCGCACAAGGGCAAATATAGGTCTGTGACATCACAGGGCTAGCTGGTTGCTGACTGGCTGCATGTATGGTATCATGGGTGATCCCACCTTCCAAGAGTTCCTTGCTCCATGTCCTCACACATGCAGCAGCCATTTTAGGAAAAAATGTGATTCGTTACCACGAAGCGTGAGGAAATTCGGATTCGGTGCAAATCAAATTTTTTCCTGAAATTCGGACCGAATTCCACTTCATCCACTTCGATTCGCTCATCTCTATTTACCACCTTAAAAATCAAAAGATGAAGTTATTTAGCGAAGTCTCATGAGACTTCACCAAGAAGTAACTTCATCTCATCGGATTTTGTACATTTTAATGGACACGGATCTCCGTACAGCATTAATCCAAAGTTTTGAGCAAAACGATTTTGGATCTAGTATCCGACGCTCGCTTTGCTTATTACTAACTACTACTACTACTGCTACTAGTATCACTACTACCCATAGACAGCCGATCTTCTGTTTTCTATATATCATGCTGTGCAGTTTCTGCTGCCGCTACTAATGCAGCCATTTCCCTCTATTACCATCCTCACTGTAATGCTGCTGCTCTCCATTAAAAGGGAGAATGTTTCTAGGCTCATTAAGAGCAAGACATTTTCTCTTCTGACAATTAGAACTTTTATGTGTCATATGGGCAGGCATTCTGACCCATCAAAGCATAATTTTTGAACGATTGGTCCCCCAAGGTTACATATCACTGTATTTGTTTAATTATTATCTGCTGCAGATAAGGAACAATTTTTGGAAGCATTGTAATTAGTGATGACTGAGCGCCAAAGTGCTTGGGTGCTCTGGCTGAACACATCGGGATGCTCGGGTGCTCGACCGAGCACCCGAGTATAATGGAAGTCAATGGGAGAACCCGAGCATTAAACCTGGCACCCCCTGCTCTGAAGAGGGGAGGGTGCCTGGTTCATAGGAAAAGGTCAGAAATTGATGGAAACACCACTGAAATGGTTCGGGAACAGCATAGGGAAGATGTCTCAATGCATTTTGGACTCCCAGGTCGGTTCTGGGAAAAATGTTGTCCGAGTAATACGGCACTTTTAGAGACTGACAATAGTACG
This sequence comes from Bufo gargarizans, assembly GCF_014858855.1. Classification (NCBI taxonomy): domain Eukaryota; kingdom Metazoa; phylum Chordata; class Amphibia; order Anura; family Bufonidae; genus Bufo; species Bufo gargarizans. The sequence goes on from NC_058083.1 coordinate 331,644,346, forward strand.
CACAAAACCGGAAAAAAAAATTGAGGAAAAATTGAAACATTCTTTCCTGTATATTTACTTGTATATAAAGTGCAAGTGCTTCCAAAAATTTGAAGGAAGAGGTACTCCGATACAACCTGTATATCACATAATGGAGAGCCTCGTTCACATTGTGGTACAATAGTTCAGGTAGTGGGACTCCTACACTTATAAAGCCTATGCAAGTGAAAGGGCTGCCGAAAATTAAAAAGAACCGGCACTCCAAAACACCCTTTGTTACACATAAAGGAGGGCATCATACACACCCTTGAAAAATTATGATTGATGGCCTGCTGGTGACCCTCAAAAACATTTGGCGCATGGATCTGCTGATCTGACCATTTAAAAACTTAGGGGGGAGGGCCTGCTGCCGCATTGGTGACTCTAGATAACCTCTGGGCGATTGCACTTTCAATGTTCTTTTCTGTGCCTAACATGTTGATCACAGTTAATGGGGAATCAGGGTTTGATGCCGGAGAGGGAGCCTGAGAAAGGGCTACCACATCCAAGAGAGGTCAATGGCTGAAATCTGATTGGCTGTTGTTGCCTTGCCCCTTTTTTTTCCTAAAAGTGAACCACCCAGAGAGGGTGGGTCAAGTTATTAAAGCACAAGCATGCAAGGAATGCACAGGCGCATGGCAATTACCCACTACTGACTCGGGGAGGCAGTAACGATAAATAACAATACAGCACTTCTAAGTGGCCCTGTTATTGGAATGAGTACACTTTCCGTTAACGAGGATCTATTGGAGGGCAAGTCTGGTGCCAGCAGCCAACTTGCTCCCGGCCTCCACAACGTTCACCCAGTGTGCCATCATGGTGAGGATTATGTTGACCAGACTCTTGCCTACTGAGACTGGACTTGTAGGTGAGGGCCTGATGCCGCTTTGTTAACTCTAGATAACTTCTAGGCGATCACACGTTACTGTGACCGCGACAATCCATTTGGATGCCTGCCCTATCAACTTTGGAGCAATTTTTCAACAAGGACCTTCTGGTATAGCAACGTTTTGCTTGTTATATCCACCAGAGGAATGAGAAGTTCTCTTTGTAGCGGAGGTCGAGAAGAGTGACCAACCAGTAATCCGTGTTGTATAAAATGCGTATAACGCGTGGGTCATGGGAAAGGCAGCCTAACATGAAGTCAGCCATGTGTGCCAGAGAACCAACAGGCAAGACTTCGCTGTCATCATCCCAAGCTGACCCTGTAAAAGATTGTAGGTAAGGGCCTACAGGTGAGCTGACCCTGTAAAACATTATATGCGGGGGCCTGCAGTTGAGCTGACCCTGTAGAACATTATATGCGAGGACCTGAAGGTGAGCTGACTCTGTAAAACAATATATTTGAGGGCCTGCAGGTGAGCTGACCCTGTAAAAAATTATATGTGAGGGCCTGCAGTTCAGCTGACCCTGTAACCTGTAAAACATTATATGTGAGGGCCTGCATTGAGCTGACCCTGTAAAATATTATATGCGAGAGCCTGCAGTTGAACTGACCGTGTAAAACATTATATCCGATGGCCTGCAGTTGAGCTGACCCTGTAAAACATTATATGCGAGGGCCTGCAGTTGAGCTGACCCTGTAAAACATTATATGCGAGGGCCTGCAGGTGAGCTGACCCTGTAAAAAATTATATGCAAGGGTATTTTATGCAACGAATAAGCATGTTGATATGATGGAAGAGGAGGAGGATGATGAGAAAAGGAAGATTTAACCATACACCCATTTTTTGTGGTGGAAGGGGTGCATGGGAATACAGTGTATTGAGTACATTGAACAACACATTTTAAGTGCCTTTGTTCATATGCTCTTCTCTGGTGGAGTCAAGAAGTGTGGAGCAATCTGAGACTGTCTGATACGTACTCCTTCACCATCTTCCAAAACGTTTCCCTCCTTGTGACACTAGGCCGCGCATCAGGGTGAGGGTGCTGGCGGGTGCCATGAAACTGTCCCAGACCTTGGAGAGTGTTGTCCTGACTCTGTTGGAACTGCTGTGTGTTCCACTTGTCTCCCCTACTCGGTTGCCCAAGGAAGTACAGACTCTGCTGCCAGCGTTGTCAGATGGATATTTTTGGAGCAATTTTTCAACAAGGATCTTCTGGTATTGCACTGTTTTGCTAGTCCTCTCCATGTGAGGAATGAGAGATGAGAAGCTCTATTTGTAGCGGGGGTCGGGAATGGTGAACAACCAGTAATCCATGTTGTCTAAAATGAGTATAACGCGCAGGTCGCGGTGAAAGGCAGCATAACATGAAGTCGGCCATGTGTGCCAGAGTACCAACAGGCAAGACTTCGCTGTCGTCATCCTCTTCCTCCTCTTATGCTCACACACACTGAACAGATTGAATTAAACTTGCGGAGGCAACCGTCTCCTGCTCATCCTCCTCCTCTTCATCATCCAATTTGTGCTGAGAAGTCAGACAGAGAGTGGTCTGGCTATCACCTTGTGTAATGTCTTTCCCCTTAATTGTGAGCAGCGAGCGTTTGAGTAGACACAGAAGTTGGATAGTTACACTGATAATAGCGTTATCTCCGCTCACCATCTGTGTTGATTCCTCAAAGTTTCTTAAAATCTCACAGAAGTCAGACATCCATGCCCACTCCTCGCTTCTGATTAGCGGAAGCTGACTGGAAAGACGACGACCATGTTGCAGCTGGTATTCCACTACTGCCCTCTGCTGCTCACAAAGCCTGGACAACATGTGGAACATTGAGTTCCAGCGCGTACTCGCGTCACACAACAGCTGTTGAGCTGGCAATCTCAAGTGCTGCTGCAGAGTTGACAGACCGGGTAAAGCTGTCAATGACTTGCGGAAATGTGCACACACGCGGTGCACCTTTACCAGTAGCTAAGGCAAATTGGGGTAGGTTTTGAGAAACCACTGAACCACTAAGTTTAAGATGTGGGCTAGGCATGAGATGTGTCTGAGCTTGCCGAGCTCCAAAGCCGCCACCAAGTTACAGCCATTATCACACACAACCATGCCTGGTTGTAGGTTGAGTGGTGAGAGCCACAGCTTAGTCTGGTCTCTTATCCCCTGCAACAGCTCTGCGCCTGTTGACACTTCCCCACTGCAGTGCTACACTGCTTCCAGCTACCGGCTGATGGCTGACTGGTGCTGCACATGGATAATTCAGAGGTGGAAGTAGAGGAGGAGAAGTGGGGGTTGAAGCCACTAACGTAGGTGGTGGCGGAAACCCTGATGGAATTAGTGCCCGCAAAACACAGCATTGGTAGAACCTGTGCCATCCCAGGGTACGACTCGCTCCCTGCCTCCACAATGTTCACCCAGTGTGCTGTCAGGGAAATATAGCGTCCCTGGCCAAATGCACTTGTCCATGTGTCCGTGGTTAAGTGTACCTTCCCAGTAACTGCATTGGTCAGGGCACGTGTGACGTTTCGGCACACATGTTGGTGTAAGGCATGGCACACCTTAAAAAATAGTGGCGGCTGGGGACAGAGTACCGCGGGACAGTCACCGACATCAGGCTGAGGAAGGCCTCAGTGTCCACAAGCCTAAATGGCAACATTTTCAGGGCCAGTAATTTTGAAAGGTGCACGTTTAGTGCTATGGCCTGTGGGTGGATGGCTAGGTATTTGCGCTTGCGTTCAAATGCCTGGGTTAATGACATTTGGGTGCTGCGCTGGGGCAGGTAAGTTGATTTGGTCGCTGATGGTGCTTGCGAAGGTCCAGGTGCAGGGCAGAAGGCATCCTGCACGTACCATAGCGGAAGAGGAGGCAGTGGTGTGACTCGCATACACAGATTGTGGACCCAGGCATTCATCCCACTTCTACACCAACCAAAAAGAATAAACTTAGATTAAACGGGTATATCATCAAAAATAAATCCTTTATTGAATTAATGACACATAAAAACGAGACATGAGACAGCAGATAAAAAATGGCTACATCTGAGGAGGCATGTTAACACAAATGAGACATGGGGGGGAGGGGTTTTGGAGTGTGCAATGTACAAAAGGCGGTAGAAAAAAGGAGTACAATACCTCACTGATTTCTGTATGTATAACTGCAACCACAGATATAAAAATGCAAAAGTGCAAATACTGAGTGGCAAAACACCATATCAATAAAGTGGTTGCAGATAACACCGCAACATATGAATGTCTGATGGTTCCAAGTTGTGGGACCATATAACAGGCAACAGAAAGTTAAAGTGCAAGTGCATAAGAAGTCACTATATCAATGGTCAAATACCACAATTGTAGCTGTGGTGACAGCTTAAACCTCCAAATACATGCAAAACTGGCTCATGTGCACAGTGAACATCCACCTGTGGATAACCCAAGTGGGTATAGCTGAGCACCTAGAGCCAATGAGCACATCCATCAAAGTCCACAACAATATAGCATATCTACATACCCATAGATGTGGGGATATACACCTCAGGAGAGCCACGTAACCCCGACACATGTTTCAGGGATGCCTTCCTCTGGGGGTGAGGCTCTCCTTGTGAATGTGCTTCTTATAAAGAGCCCTACACATCTGTATCACATATCAAATTGATCTAGGAACGCCCCATTGTAATCAGGACATTGGGAGGAGGGAAGTTAAGTGCGGGCAAAGTAGTGCAGCCGGCCAATGGCCAGTTAGACGGCCGCACCCCCTGCCCCACCCGTATGACGCGTCAGAGCCGCAATGGCCAATTGCGCCTCCGTAAACGCCCACAAGAAGGCAGGGAGGTGGGCACGGCCCCCTAATGGCCAGTCACGAGGCCGCACACCTCTTTCTCGCCAACGTGATGCGTCGGTCACGTGACGGCCAGTCACGTGCTCCGCCGCATCACAGATGGTAAACCACTCCTCCAGAAAGGTCCTTCAGACAAAGTAGATGATAAATTGTAGCACTTAGCTGGTAAAGCAAATGCATCCATAACATGGGAAACCCTCACAATCAAAGTACTCAGCATATTCAATGTATACTATTATTGCACTAGAATGGCAAATAATTGCTATATATATAGAAATCCTAACAAAGTGGAAAATATATAAGAATGTGACATAATACATAATATATAATGTATAACATATTTTGTCATACATGATTAGATATAAGTGAACAACCAACATATAATGTTTTCTATTATACATGATTAAGTGGGTGAACAAGGAATACATAAGTCAAGCATGAACAAAATGTGTTAAAAAAATAAAGTGCATTCATTTTGGGGTCAAATTGCCAGTAAATCGCGTCCAAAGACGGACAGCACCCCCCCCCCCCTTCCCCCCAAGAGAAAACAAATGGGATGGGAGCTAGATGTGATCGGGCACAGTGAATACTGAAAACAAACAAGTGCGTGAATGTGTGACTACTGTAAATTATAATACATAGACAAAATATAATTACATGTGTAGAATGTATGTGACAGTGAGGTCGTGCACAAATACGTGAAGAATATATAATAATAAAATATACAGTAAATTCTCCAAATTGACAAACGTCTCAATATATCTTATATGCAATACAGAGTTGAGGGACTGAGATTTCCATGTCAATGGATGTCCAAAAGGAAAGTTCTCATCCCAATATATGCTGTAGGCTCCATATGGTGAGGGGCATAGGTGAGTAGAGCACCAGGTATACTAAAGAATATAAAAACACATATATAAGTAGTCACAAAATAATTAACACGCAAACAACAAGGATGCCAATGCTTAAAAATTATATATTAAGAACAAGAGTGTGTGGCACTCAGAGAAAAGGAGCGAAGCCCAGGACCTCATTGAGGCCCTTGGGTTGCATGGTGTCCAGGGTCCAGATCCACCTGGTCTCACGTGAAATCTGTCACTAATGAACTCCACAAGCTACCCCGAAACAACATACGAAACAACTTGACATTTAAACAACGTGCAAGTTTGAGAAAACTGCAGTCCCTCCCGGACGTAGTTTTCAAACCGGCAGACAAGGGTGGCAATATAGTTATCTGGCCTCGTAAAATGTACGAGTCAGAGGTCTACCGCCACCTTAGAGATGTATCCTGCTATAAAAAAATCATGGTTAACCCTCTCTTATCCTACAGCAGCTCTCTGCAGGATCTCCTGAATAGAGCAGTTGACGATGGCATCATCTCCAAACAACTACAGGAAGCATTAACTATGAATGGTCCCACAATACCGACTCTGTACCTCCTACCAAAAGTCCACAAAAGTGTGAAGAGGCCCCCGGGCAGGCCCTTAATATCTGGCTGTGGGGGACCATTTGAAAAGGTGTGTAAATTCCTGGATCACAAATTGAAACCAATGGTTGAGTGTCTTCCCTCATACACACAAGACACAACTGATTTACTCGAGAAAATTGATGGGGTCCACTTAGACACGGACATGCTACTTGTAACATGTGATGTAGAGACTCTCTACACTAACATCAGACATGTGGACGGAATAAAAGCTACATCTTATTTTCTGTCTATGAGTGATAATGATAGTGTGATGACAGGATATCTCACAGACCTACTGTGGTTTGTGTTAACACACAACTTCTTTACATTTAATGGCTCCTTTTACCTACAGCTCCAGGGCACGGCTACGGGGGCGGCTTTTGCGCCCTCGTATGCCAACTTGTTCCTGGGGCTGTGGGAGAGAGAGCTATTCATGTCAGATCATGGTGTGTCGATGGACCGGGTCATCCTTTGGACCCGGTACATCGACGACATCCTCTTGATCTGGCATGAATCATCGGATGGACTTAAAACTTTCATTGACGAACTTAACAATAATGGATAATAGTTCTGGCCCATCCTTAGGACGGACCCAATTTTGGAAAAATTCTTGTCCCCCACTCCATCACTGGTTGCAAGGAGATCAAGAAATTTGAGAAATCACCTGGTAAAATTATACTATACTCCAGGTGAGGCAGGGGCAATTTTGGGTCGAGTGGACCCAAAGGGGGCTGCTATCCATGCGGTAAATGTGTGGCGTGTCCCAATGTGGAGAGGGCCACAGATTTTCTGAATTCAGCCCGAAAAAACATATGAGATCAAGCACAGTATATCCTGCACTACAAAAGCAGTGATATATTATACAACCTATCCATGCCAATAGATCTATGTAGGTCTCACTACCAGAGAATTAAAAGTGAGGGTTAGAGAACATGCTCGGGACATAGTGAAAGCAAGAGATACTGAAGATTTGGTTGATTTAAAACCGATTCCCAAACACTTCAGCTAACACCACAAGGACAACCCATCCCTTTTGAGGGTATGTGGCATTGATCACATGGATTTGGGGATGCGGGGTGGTAATATAGCCAAAACCCTGGCTCAACGTGAGACCAGGTGGATCTGGACCCTGGACACCATGCAACCCAAGGGCCTCAATGAGGTCCTGGGCTTCGCTCCTTTTCTCTGAGTGCCACACACTCTTGTTCTTAATATATAATTTTTAAGCGTTGGCATCCTTGTTGTTTGCGTCTTAATTATTTTGTGATTACTTATATGTGTTTTTATATTCTTTAGTATACCTGGTGCTCTACTCACCTGTGCCCCTCACCATATGGAGCCTGCAGGATATATTGGGATGAGAAAATTCCTTCTGGACATCCATTGACATGGAAATCTCAGTCCCTCAACTCTGTATTGCATATAAGATATATTGAGACGTTTGTCAATTTGGAGAATTTACTGTATATTTTATTATTATATATTCTTCACATATTTGTGCACGACCTCACTGTCACATACATTCTAAAAATGTAATTATATTTTGTCTATGTATTATAATTTACAGTAGTCACACATTCACGCACTTGTTTGTTTTCAGTATTCACTGTGCCCGATCACATGTAGCTCCCATCCCATTTGTTTTCTCTGTTCGTTTTGTATTTTTTTATCACATTTTGTTCATACTTGACTTATGTATTCCTTGTTCACCCACTTAATCATGTATAATAGAACACATTATATATTGGTTGTTCACTTATATCTAATCATGTATGACAGAATTTGTTATACATTATATATTATGTATTATGTCACATTCTTATATATTTTCCACTTTGTTAGGATTTCTCTATATATAGCAATTATTTGCCATTCTAGTGCAATAATAGTATACATTGAATATGCTGAGTACTTTGATTGTGAGGGTTTCCCATGTTATGGATGCATATGCTTTACCAGCTAAGTGCTACAATTTATCAATTACTTTGTCTGAAGGACCTTCCTGGAGGAGTGGTTTACCATCTGTGATGCGGCGGAGCACGTGACTGGCCGTCACGTGACCGACACATCACGTGGGCGGAGAGAGGTGTGCGGCCTTGTGACTAGCCATCAGGGGGCCACGTCCACCTCCCTGCCTTCTTGTGGGCGTTTACGGAGGTGCGATTGGCCATTGCGGCTCTGGCGCATCATATGGGTGGGGCAGGGGGTGCGGCCGTCTAACTGGCCATTGGCCGGCTGCACTACTTTGCCTGCCCTTAACTTTCCCTCCTCCCAATGTCCTGATTACAATGGGGCATTCCCAGATCAATTTGATATGTGATACAGATGTGTAGGGCTCTATATAAGAAGCGCATTCACAAGGAGAGCCTCACCCCCAGAGGAAGGCATCCCTGAAACGCACGTCGGGGTTACGTGGCTCTCCTGAGGTGTATATCCCCACATCTATGGGTATGTAGATATATTGTTGTGGACTTTGAGGGATGTGCTCATTGGCTTTAGGTGCTCAGCTATACCCACTTGGGTCATCCACAGGTGGATGTTCACTGTGCACCTGAGCCAGTTTTGCATGTATTTGGAGGTTTAAGCTGTCACCACAGCTGCAATTGTGGTATTTGACCATTTGATATGGTGACTTCTTATGCACTTGCACTTTAACTTTGTATGTATTTGAAGGTTTAAGCTGTCACCACAGCTACAATTGTGGTATTTGACCATTGATATAGTGACTTCTTATGCACTTGCACTTTAACCTTCTGTTTGCTGTTATATGGTCCCACAACTTGGAACCATCAGACATCCTTATGTCGCGGTGTTATCTGCAACCACTTTATTGATATGGTGTTTTGCCACTCAGTATTTGCACTTTTGCATTTTTATATCTGTGGTTGCAGTTATACATACAGAAATCAGTGAGGTATTGTACTCCTTTTTTCTACCGCCTTTTGTACATTGCATACTCCAAAACCCCTCCGCCCCATGTCTCATTTGTGTTAACATGCCTCCTCAGATGTAGCCATTTTTTATCTGCTGTCTCATGTCTCGTTTTTATGTGTCATTAATTTAATAAAGGATTTATTTTTGATGATATACCCGTTTAATCTCAGTTTATTCTTGTTGGTTGGTGCATTTATGTACACTGAGTGGGTTTTTACTTACTCTTTCCGGGTTTATTTAACATAGTATATTTAATTACTGTTTATGTGTATGTCTATGTTTTGTGTAACCTACTTGTAATATTCATCCCACTTATTAAGGCGCTTTGATGCCATGTGGCGGATCATGCTGGTGGTGAAGAGGTTGCTAGTGTTCACGCCCCAGTTCATTTTGGTGTGCCACAGGTTGCAAACTACAATTCTTTTGTCGTCTGCACTTTCCTCAAAAAAGTGCCCTACTGTGGAACACCTATCCCTTGGCAATGGAGATTTATGCAAAGGAGTTCTTCGTGGTACAGTTGCGGGCCTGTTTGGTGTGGTCCGCCTTCTCCTTTTTGCCACCCCACTGCCTCTTCCAGCCTGTTGCGGTGCTGCAAATCCTTCATCCTCTGTACTGCTGTCCTCGCTCGGCTTTCCACCTTCCCAGTTTGGGTCAGTGACCTCATCGTCCACCACCTCCTCATCCATTTCCTCACTCTGATCATCCTCTTAATTTGTTGACCAAATCACAACCTCAGTGATTGACAACTGTGTCTCATCCTCTTTATCAACCTCTTGAGACAGTAATTGTGGTTGACTCATTGGGAACTGTTTCTCATCATCCACCTCATTAAACACTAATTGTCATTCCCAATCGTCATGCTCTTGTGACTGTGGATGCTCAAGGGGTTGGGAATCGGGGAACAAGATCTCATGTCCCTCTTCAAGCGTGCTTGGTGAGAGGGCCAAATCAAGTAATGGAGATGAAATTAGATCCCTGGATTTTCCGAGTGTGGGATCACTTGTTTTGCCAGACTCTCCATGGTGGGAAGAAGGAGGATCAGGGAGAGGATTCTGTTGACCAGACTCTTGGCTCTTGAGACTAGACTTGGTGGAAGACAGGCTGGTGCTTAACCGACTGGAAGCATTATCTGCTGCAATCCTACTGACCACCTGGTCGCACTGGTCTGACTTCAAGATTTTTGTCCTGGGACGCCCTGCAAACTAGGACATGAAGCTAGGTATCATGGATGATTGTTTTTCTTGTGCTCTGGCAGCAGGCACTGTTTCAATGTGCCCAGAGCCTCGGCCTCTGCGTGGACCCTCAGCATCACGGCTACTTCCATGTCCCGTAATGCTTGCCTTCTTCATAATAAATGTTATATGCACGCTTGACACACAAGATGTGGCACGGATTTCACAGTTCAAAGTAAGCACAGTATATGGAAAAAGTACGTAAAAGTATGAAAAAGGAAAATAGATTTCACTTATATTTTTCCTATCTCTGGCCCTGACACACAGAAGGTGTTGGACAGATGTCTCTAATCACTGCAGACACCCTCTATACAAAAAGTATTAAAAATGATGGAAAAAATATATTAATTTTCAGTTATATTTCTCCATTTTCTGGCCCTGACAAATAGAAGGTGTAATGCAGATGTCACTAGTCACTGCAGACACCCTCTATAGAAAAATGACAGAAAAAATATATTAATTTTCAGTTATATTTCTCCAATCTCTGTCCCTGACACACAGAAGGTATTGGACAGTTGTCTCTAATCACTGCAGACACCCTCTATAGAATAATTATTGAAAATGATGGAAACAATATATATTTATTTTCAGTTATATTTCTCCAATCTCTGTCCCTGACACACAGAAGGTATTGGACAGATGTCTCTAGTCACTGTAGACACCCTCTATATAAAAAGTATTAAAAATGATGGGGAAAAAATTTAATTTTTTTAGTAATATTTCTCTAATCTCTGGCTCTGACACACAGAAAGTACACTACAGATGTCACTAGTCACTGCAGACACGCTCTTTACAAAAAGTATTGAAAATGATGGAAAAAATATAGTCATTTTCAGTTATATTTCTCCAATCTCTGGCCCTGACACACAGAATGTATAATACAGATGTCACTAGTCACTGCTGACACCCTCTATATAAAAAGTATTGAAAATGATGGGAAAATTAAGTAATTTTCAGTAATATTTCCCCAATCTCTGGCCCTGACACAGAAGGTCTAATATAGATGTCTCTAATCACTGCAGACACCCTCTATAGATTAATTATTGAAAATGATGGAAAAAATATAGTAATTTTCACTTCTATTTCTCAAATCTCTGGCCCTGACACACAGAAGGTATTGAACAGATGTCGCAAGTCACTGCTGACACCCTCTATAGAAAAGTATTGAAAGAGATTTAAAGAATATACTAGTTTTTCACTTATATTTTTCCTATCTCTGGCCTTGACACACAGAAGGTATTGGACAAATGTCATAAGTAGAGTTGAGAGTTCACCTGGATGTTCGGGTTCGATGGGTTCGTCCGAACTTCACAAAAAAGTTTGAGTTCGGGACCTGAACTTGACCCCGAACCCCATTAAATTCAATGGGGACCCGAACTTTTGAGCACTAAAATGGCTCTAAAAAGTCATGGAAAGGACTAGAGGGCTGCAAATGGCAGCAAAATGTGGTTAGGAGCATGGCTATGGAATATGGAATTGACTTAAAATAACATAAAATACATAAAAATAAAAAATAATGATCTTGATCTTGGAGAACGAGGTCCATATGGAGTAGAAGGTTGAGAAGGTGGTGTTTTTAGCGCTGTAGGTGGAAGCGGCGGCGAAGGAGGAGGGAGTAGCCAACACTGGTTTTAATTTTAATTTTAATTTAGTTTTTTTGTTTAAATTGGGGTACACCCCAAAACATTGCCGTGCTAAACAAACGTTCAGACAATACATTAGTTGCAGGGCAGGCCAGCACTTCCAAGGCGTTAAGGGCAAGCTCAGGCCATGTGCCCAATTTGGAGACTCAGAAGTTGAAGGGGGCAGACCCATCAGTCAGTACGTGTAGGCGTGTGCACACATACTGCTCCACCATGTCGCATGTCCCCGTAATGTCCACAATCCAATTGGATATCTACTCTATCAACTTTCGATGTTCTTTTATGTGCCTTCCATGTTGATCACGGTTAGCGGCGAATCAGGGTTCACACTGGAGAGGGAGCATGAGAAAGGGAGACCACATCCAAGGGAGGTCAATGGCTGCAATGTGATCGAGCTGAAATGTGGGACAAGTTATTAAAGTAGAAGGATAGAATGAAAGGGCCAATTAAAGACAAATTTTTATAAATTTAATTCCCTGTCACCTATGCAGAGCAGGGCTTTTTTATCGCCAAAAAAGGGTTAATGTCACCCACCAATGGAACAGACTATTTTTAAAAATTTCAGGCCCTGTCACCTATGCAGAGCAGGGGTTTATTCATGGCAAAAATAATAAAATGTCACCCAAGAATGTAACAGACGAATTAGTGAAATGTATTTCCTTGTTCACTAGGTAGAGCAGGAGTATATCACTGCCAAAAATTGGTGAATGTCACCCAACAATGTAACAGAGAAATTAGGGAAATTTATGAACCTATATACTAGTTAGAGCAGGGGTATATCACAGCCAAAAATTTGTGAATTTCACCCGAAAATGTAACAGACAAATTAGTGAAATTTGTTTAACTGTCTACTAGGTAGGGCAGGGGTATATCACATCCAAAAATTGGTGCATTTAACCCAAAAATGTAATACTACACCCCTCAAGGTATTCAACTGGGTTTACAAACTTTGTTAACCATTTAGGTGTTTCGCAAGAGTTAAATTGGTGTTTTGGCACCGTTTTTATTTTATATTTTTAACGCTGTTCATCCGAGGGGTTTGGTCAAATGTTATTTTTATAGGGCAGATTCTTACGGACACGGCGATACCAAATATGTCTACATTTTAAAATTTATTTAGATTTTACACTATATTATCATTTTAGTAACCCCCAAAAATTATTTTAGTATCTCCATAGCCTGGGAGCTAAATTTTTTTTTGTTTTTTTTGTTGGGCGACTATCTAATGTAGGGGCTCATTTTTTGCAGGAAGAGATGGCGGTTTTATTGGCACTAATTGGGCGTGCATATGACATTTTGATCGCTCGCTATTACACTTTTTGTGATGTTAGGTGAAAATTATTTTTTTATTTTTTTTACTGCTGTTCATCCAGGGGGGTTAGGTTAAATGTTATTTTTATAGAGAAGATTTTTATGGATGCGGCGATGCCCAATATGTATGGCTCTCAGACTTTGGAGACACTAAGCAGGCATCCTCAAACTGCGGCCCTCCAGATGTTGTAAAACTACAATTCCCACCATGCCCTGCTGATGGCTGTAGGTTGTCTGGGCATGCTGGGAGTTATAGTTTTACAACATCTGGAAGGCCGCATTTTGAGGATGCCTGCACTAAAATTAATATTTATGGGAATAGTACAAAAGCTTTGTACAAGGCAACCTCTACCAAGTAGACCGCAACTTTTTTGTACCATGCCCGGGTTTTGCGCATGGCATTATATGGCTTGAGGACTTGTTTAGAGAGATCAACTCCTCCCATATACCGTTTGTAGTCGACGATACAATCGGGCTTGAGGACTGTTGCCGCGGTACCTCGCACAGGGACAGGGCTGATGCCATTACCGTGGATTGTGGACAGTACAAGGACATCCCTCTTGTCCTTATACCCGACCAGAAACAGGTTTCCACCGGTAAGGGCACGGATCTCACCCCTGGGGATAGGTACCTGGAGGGGGTAGGCAGGGAGGCCGCACTGTCCCACAAGCGAACGTGGATCTGGCAGCAAGAGACCTGAACAAGGGAATGCTAGTATAAAAGTTATCCACGTAAAAGTGGTAACCCTTATCTAGCAGTGGGTACATAAGGTCATACACGAGTTTCCCGCTAACACCCAGAGTGGGGGGACATTCTGGGGGTTGAATACGGGAATCTTGCCCCGGTGGGGGGCTGGTGGGGGTGGGGGCAGGTCGCCCTAAAGTCAGGTGACAGGGGCCGACTTTGACCCTCTGCCATTCCTGGAAGGAAGGTGCCTCACACTAGCTTGAGGGCTCATCTAGGAGCCCTCGTCCCCCTCTACAAGCCCTGAAAGTTTGAGCTTCCTAGCTCCGAGGGAAGCCGCCCACTGTAGGTGACCTCCAAGGAGGAGGGGGACTTTGTGAATAATCTACACAGGGGTGATGGATGTGAAATCGGGTAACATAATCCGACTTTGACCCTCTGCCATTCCCGGAGGGAAGGTGGCACAGACTAGCTTGAGTGCTCATCTTGGAGCACAAGTCCCACTCTACAAGCTCTACAAATTTGAGCCTCCTAGTGCCAAGGGAAACAGTTGGAGGCGACTTCCATAAAGGAGGGGGACTTTGTGAAAAAATTTACCCAGGGGTTGTTGGATGTGAAATCGGGTAACATAATCCTAATTTGACCCTCTGCCATTCGCGGAGGAAATGTGGCACATACTAGCTTAATGGCTCATCTCGGAGCACTAAACCCCCTCTACAAGCCCTGAAAGTTTGGGCCTCCTAGCTCCAAGGGAAGCCGCTGGAGGCGACTTCCATGTAGGAGGGGGACTTTGTGAAAAATGTACCCAGGGGTTGTTGGGTGTGAAATCGAGTAACATAATCCAAATTTTACCCTCTGCCATTCTCGGAGGGAAGGTGCCCCAGACTAGATTGAGGGCTGATCTTGGAGCACAAGTCCCACTCTAGAAACCCTGCAAGTTTGGGCCTCCTAGCTCCATGGGAAGCTGCTGGAGGCGATTTCCATGGAGGAGGGGGACTTTGTGAAAAATGTACACTGGGGTGATATATGTGAAATCGTGTAACATAATCCAAATTTGACCCTCTGCCATTCCCGGAGGGAAGGTGGCACAGACTAGCTTGGGCTCATCTTGGAGCACAAGACCCCCTCTACAAGTCCTGCAACTCTCAGCTTCCAAGCTCCAAGGGAAGCCGCTGGAGGCGACTTCCATAAAGGAGGGGGACTTTGTAAAAAATATACCCAGGGGTGATGGATGTGAAATTGGATAACATAATCTGACTTTGACCCTCTGCCGTTCCCGGAGGGAACATGCCTCAGACTATCTTGAGGGGTCCTCTTGGAGCCCATGTCCCACTCTACAAGCCTTTTAAGTCTTGGCTTCCTAGCTCCAAAGGAAGCCGCTGGAGGTGACTTCCATGGAGGAGGGGGAGTTTGTGAAAAATGTACACAGGAGTGATGGATGTGAATTCATGTAACATAGTCCGACTTTGATCCGCTGCCAATCCCGGAGGGAACGTGCCTCAGACTATCTTGAGGGGTCCTCTTGGAGCCCATGTCCCACTCTACAAGCCTTTTAAGTCTTGGCTTCCTAGTTCCAAAGGAAGCCGCTGGAGGTGACTTCCATGGAGGAGGGGGAGTTTGTGAAAAATGTACACAGGAGTGATGGATGTGAAATTGCGTAACATAGTCCGAATTTGACCCGCTGCCATTCCCGAAAGGGAAGGTGCCTCAGACTAGCTTGAGGGGTCCTCTTGGAGCCCAAGTCCCACTCTACAAGCATTGCAAGTCTGGGCTTCCTAGCCCCGAAGGGGGCCACTGGACAGGACTTCCATGTGGTTTCCATTTTGAGATAGAGAACCAGGAATAAGAACAAATCTGGATTTCGCACGCGACCAGCAGTTCCAGGAACTGGGCAGGTTGGGTCGCCTCACACTGGTCACAAAGGTGGCGTGACACGCCGGGGGGCCCCGTTTCCAACAACTCACAGAAGAAGGTAGAGAGACCGTGGGGGGTGAACTGGGTGTTCTCATCCCACCAGCAGTTCCAGGACTTCCTAACCCCGAAGGGTGCCGCTAGAGGGGACTTCCATGGAGGGGGGATTTGGGAAATTTCTACCCAGGAAAAGAGCACTATAGGCATGGAAGATTTTTTTTATTTTCACCCCCTGCCATCCCCAGAGGGAAGGTGGCACAGACTAGCTTGAGTGCTCATCTTGGAGCACAAGTCCCACTCTACAAGCTCTACAAATTTGAGCCTCCTAGTGCCAAGGGAAACAGTTGGAGGCGACTTCCATAAAGGAGGGGGACTTTGTGAAAAAATTTACCCAGGGGTTGTTGGATGTGAAATCGGGTAACATAATCCTAATTTGACCCTCTGCCATTCGCGGAGGAAATGTGGCACATACTAGCTTAATGGCTCATCTCGGAGCACTAAACCCCCTCTACAAGCCCTGAAAGTTTGGGCCTCCTAGCTCCAAGGGAAGCCGCTGGAGGCGACTTCCATGTAGGAGGGGGACTTTGTGAAAAATGTACCCAGGGGTTGTTGGGTGTGAAATCGAGTAACATAATCCAAATTTTACCCTCTGCCATTCTCGGAGGGAAGGTGCCCCAGACTAGATTGAGGGCTGATCTTGGAGCACAAGTCCCACTCTAGAAACCCTGCAAGTTTGGGCCTCCTAGCTCCATGGGAAGCTGCTGGAGGCGATTTCCATGGAGGAGGGGGACTTTGTGAAAAATGTACACTGGGGTGATATATGTGAAATCGTGTAACATAATCCAAATTTGACCCTCTGCCATTCCCGGAGGGAAGGTGGCACAGACTAGCTTGGGCTCATCTTGGAGCACAAGACCCCCTCTACAAGTCCTGCAACTCTCAGCTTCCAAGCTCCAAGGGAAGCCGCTGGAGGCGACTTCCATAAAGGAGGGGGACTTTGTAAAAAATATACCCAGGGGTGATGGATGTGAAATTGGATAACATAATCTGACTTTGACCCTCTGCCGTTCCCGGAGGGAACATGCCTCAGACTATCTTGAGGGGTCCTCTTGGAGCCCATGTCCCACTCTACAAGCCTTTTAAGTCTTGGCTTCCTAGCTCCAAAGGAAGCCGCTGGAGGTGACTTCCATGGAGGAGGGGGAGTTTGTGAAAAATGTACACAGGAGTGATGGATGTGAATTCATGTAACATAGTCCGACTTTGATCCGCTGCCAATCCCGGAGGGAACGTGCCTCAGACTATCTTGAGGGGTCCTCTTGGAGCCCATGTCCCACTCTACAAGCCTTTTAAGTCTTGGCTTCCTAGTTCCAAAGGAAGCCGCTGGAGGTGACTTCCATGGAGGAGGGGGAGTTTGTGAAAAATGTACACAGGAGTGATGGATGTGAAATTGCGTAACATAGTCCGAATTTGACCCGCTGCCATTCCCGAAAGGGAAGGTGCCTCAGACTAGCTTGAGGGGTCCTCTTGGAGCCCAAGTCCCACTCTACAAGCATTGCAAGTCTGGGCTTCCTAGCCCCGAAGGGGGCCACTGGACAGGACTTCCATGTGGTTTCCATTTTGAGATAGAGAACCAGGAATAAGAACAAATCTGGATTTCGCACGCGACCAGCAGTTCCAGGAACTGGGCAGGTTGGGTCGCCTCACACTGGTCACAAAGGTGGCGTGACACGCCGGGGGGCCCCGTTTCCAACAACTCACAGAAGAAGGTAGAGAGACCGTGGGGGGTGAACTGGGTGTTCTCATCCCACCAGCAGTTCCAGGACTTCCTAACCCCGAAGGGTGCCGCTAGAGGGGACTTCCATGGAGGGGGGATTTGGGAAATTTCTACCCAGGAAAAGAGCACTATAGGCATGGAAGATTTTTTTTATTTTCACCCCCTGCCATCCCCAGAGGGAAGGTGGCACAGACTAGCTTGAAGGGTCCTCTTGGAGCCCAAGCCCCACTCTACAAGCCCTGCAAGTCTGGGCTTCCTAGCCCTGAAGGGGGCCGCTGGACGGGACTTCCATGGGGGCTTCCATTTTGAGATAGAGAACCAGGAATGAGAACTAATCTGGATTTCGCACCCGACCAGCAGTTCCAGAGCCTGGGCAGGTTGGGTCACCTCACCCCGGTCACAAAGGTGGCATGACACGCCGGGGGGGCCCCGTTTCCAACACCTCACGGAAGAAGGTAGAGAGACCGTGGGCGGTGAACAGGGTGATCTCATCCCACCAGCAGTTCCAGAACTTCCTAACCCCGAAGGGGGCCGCTGGAGGGGACTTCCATGGAGGAGGGATTTGGGAAATTTCTACCCAGAAAAGAAGCGCTATAGGTGGGGAAGAATTTATGACTTTCACCCCCTGCCATCCCTGGAGGGAAGGTGGCACAGACTAGCTTAAGGGCTCATCTTGGAGCACATGTGCCCCTCTACAAGCCCTGCAAGTCTTGGCTTCCTAGCTCCAAGGGAAGCTGTTGGAGGCAACTTCCATGGAGAAGGGGGACTTTGTGAAAACTCTACCCAGGGGTGATGGATGTGAGATCGGGTAACAAAGTCCGACTTTGACCCGCTGCCATTCCCGGAGGGAAGGTGACACAAACTAGCTTGAGGGCTCCTCTTGGAGCCCTAGACCCTGTCTACCAGCCCTGCAAGTCTGGTCTTCCTAGCCACAAAGGGGGCTGCTCGACAGGTCTTCCATGGGGGTTGGTGGGGGCTGTGGGGGGCAAGTGGCAAGGGGGGTCTAGGGTCTCAAAGCTAAAAAACAATAAATTTAGATAAAGTGTTTTTTGTTGTTTTTTTCCATAACTTTTCCATTCTATCCCTGCCTAACGGTGCCTCTCCCTCACTGACCATAACCTACCTGGAGAGTGATGGGTGCAGGAGGGTGATGGGTGCCGATGGGGAGATCGCAGAAGCCTGGTGAGGACGGTGCTGGACAGTGCAGGTGCTGAAACAGGAAGAGGAGGGGAGAGAGGAGCGCTGGGAGTTTGAATATCCCGCCTCTCTCCAGCACCAATCAGCTCCCTGGACAGCGGCCATCAGCACCATGGCCAGCACCGCCTCTCCCAAATGCTCAGACTGTGATTGGTGGTGTGTAATCACACCACTGATCACAGTCCTTTTCCGGTTCATCGGGTCACCGGAGACCCGAATGGACCGGAATCGCAGCAAACCACAGTTCTGAATTGACCTGCGGTTTGCTGCGATCGCCGATACATGAGGTCACATGACCCCCTCCTGGCGTTGTGACAGGATGCCCGCTAAATGATTTCAGCGGGCATTCTGTTCCAATTAACCCCTGCCACGCCGCAATCGCATTTTAGACCCATGATGTATTGGTACGTCATGTGTCCTTAAAGGGAACATAAATAAGTGACTGATTCTCTTAGCAAAATGCTGGGTCACTTTCTGGAGTGAGCCATCCACCATGCACAGTCAGATCTGGCGCTCCCAGGATGCCGACACATGGCCCCGCAGTGTGGGCTTTTTTTAACGTGTCAGCTGCTGACAATAGGACTCCTCCTTTTCCACTGCTACCACTTCTTCAGCTGCACCCCCCCAGGTCCCCAGAACCTATTCGACGTGCCAGGTAAGACGTTGCCATGCTGTGCTGCGGCTGTTGTGCCTGGAAGCCAAGAGCCACACCGGTCCTGCACTCCTTCCAGCTCTGCGGTCACAGACCGATCAGTAGCTAACCCCGCTCAATTTGACAATTGGTAACATGGTGTGCGACTATGGTGCCAATCTGCTGAGCTCATTGAAACAGGGCAAAATGATACATTTGCCATGCATGGCACACGTCCTGAACTTAGTCGTGCAGCGATTCATTGTCAAATACCCCGGGGTCCAGGATGTCTTGCGCCAGGACAGGAAAATCTCTGGCCAATTTTGTAAGATTTTACACGGCCGTGTCTGTCAGACGTTTGATTTGTGACTGCCCAAGGCGCTGGAACTCCACCTTGTATATGCTTGCTAGGCTGCTCCAGCAGAAACGTGCCTTTAACGACTACCTGTACGAACTCTGCGGCAGGACAGGTTCTGGGTGGCATGTTTTTTTTTTTTTTCACCGCGCCAGTGGCTGCTCATGCGCGACGCATGCAGACTTCTGCGGCCATTTTATGAGATCACCAAACTGGTCAGTCGCAGCCAGGGCACCATCGGTGACATTGTACGCCTTCTTTCTGGAGCGTACATTGCTTAGTGTAATTGATCAAGCCATCGAGGAGCAGGAAGATGAGGAAGTCGCAATGCTGAATGAATTCCAAGGGGTAGCTACTCCATCTGAGTCAAGTCAACAGGAGTCTAAAAAGGAGTCAGAGGAGGATAGTGCCAAGGGGGAAGAGGAGGAGGAGCAAGAAGAGCAGGCTTTAAACTTTTCTGGGATCCCTGGTTTTGTCCGTGGGTGGGGGGAGTAGACCGAGGACAACATTTTCCTGGGCGATGAGCAAGCGCCAGGGTGCTCCACCACTTCCAATTTAGTGCAAATGGGGGCCTTCATGCTCCAGTGTTTTAAGAGGGACCCCTGTATGAAAATCATAAAGAGCAAGGACCAGTACTGGGTGGCAACGTACTTAGACCCCCCACTGCAAACACAAAATGGTGGAAATGTTACCAGCATCACAGAGGGCTGTCAGAATTCATCATTTCCAGGCCTTGCTTCGAGAGATTCTACTGTAACGGGCGCTGGCAGAGGAATTTACATCCACAGAGAAACAGTTAGAGGTACCAATCCTACAGCGCATGCAAGATCAGGGCGGTTTGAAGATGTGCTGGTCACTTCGGATATGATATAATTCTTGCAACCAACCTATCGACAGCCTCCCTCCGTATCCAGCCTCAGGGAACACCTAGACCGACAGGTGTCCCACTACATAGGGTTAACGGCCGATGTGGATGCTCTGAGCAGCGAGGAACTCTTTGACTACTGGGTGTCCAGGCTTGACCTGTGGCCAGAGCTGGCACAATTTGCCAAGGAATTCGTGGCTTGCCCCTCGTCCAATGTCCTGTCTGAAAAAACGTTCAATGCAGCAGGGGGGATAGTGACGATAAGCGCTCACATCTAGCTCATGACAGTGTGGACTACCTCACATTTCTAAAAATGAATAAGGCATGGATCTCGGAGGAATTTAACACCTGTGACGACCACGTTTAATTGAATTTCCTCATGCCAGCCCACAAATATCTGCCACAACACAGAACAAATATTGGTCCCTGTCTTAGGTAAATACAGCGGCATAAAAGGCCCTTTCTGTCCGTTGAATGCCTAATGTTATGGGGCTCGGAGGAATTCAACACTTGTGATGACCACGTGTTTCAACTATTATAATTAGAGTTTTTTTTTTCAGGAGTGGGAAATTTGTTAGCCATATTTTAATCCAATTTAATATTTTTAGTTATTTTAAACATATGTATTTGACCTGTATTTTTTTCATTGGCCTTCAGTAAAATTGATATCCATTGACTATCTAATAGAGCTCCAGCTACATACTTGTTGTTTTATGTACGTTGAATGTATAATTTTTGGGGCCTGTAGTAAACTGGTCTGCTGGAAAATTGATATCCAATGACCGTGTAATCTGCCTTCAGCCACTTACTTGTTCTTTTATGTACGCTGAATGCATCATTTTTGGGGCCTGTAGTACGCTGTCCTGCTGGAAAATTGATATCGAATGACCATGTGATCTACTTACCTTCAGCCACTTACTTACTTGTTCTTTTATGTCCGCTGAATGCATAATTTTTGGGGCCTGTAGTTCACTGGCCTGCTGGAAAATTAATATCCAATGACCGTGTAATCTACCTCCAGCCGCATACTAACTTGTTCTTTTATGTACGCTGAATGAATAATTGTTGCGGCCTCAGAGGAATTCAACACCAGTGACGATCACGTGTTATCGAATTTCAACTATTATCATTAGGGTTTTTTTCAAGAGGGGGGATTTCGTGAGCCATGTTTTTAATCCAATTTTATATTTTTAGTTCTTTTAAACATATGTATTTGACCTTTATTTGTACTAGCCTGCAGTAAAATTGATATCCAGTGACCGTGTAATATACCTCAGGCCACATAATCACTTGCAATTTTCTGTTCGGTGAACGTGTAATGTTTGGTGCCTGTAGTCCAGTGGCCTTCAGTAAAATTTTTATCCACAAACCGCATAATGTACTTCGAGCCACATAATCAGATTTTCTTTTATGTCAGGTGAATGCCTAATTTTTAAGGTCCGTACTACCGTGGCCTAAAATAAAAATTTTCTAGGCTTCAACAGGGCACATTTCAGAGAATTTCCCTTTAAGCCGCATACAAAATGTCCCCTGATTAAGATACATATTTTTTTGTCATCGATCCCCCTCTAGTATGTTACTGTCCATGTTGTGGAACTATTTGTACACTTCTAAAGTATTTGGTGGTTGCAAATATGAGACGAAGGTTTTTCAGGCTCGCCTGCCATTAAAGTGATTGGGGACCGCCGCAAACTTGCTGTTCGCGAACATTTGATCGTGTTCGCAAACCATCCTGGCCGATGTTCGTCCATCACTTGAGTGTGCCACTCAACTAACTCTGGTGCATCCTTTGACATAATCGCACGCACCTACTCCAACTTCCTACTTAGGCTCCGGCCTGGTGCACCTGCCCGACCCCTACCACCCCTTCGGAACGGCCTGCCTCTTCCTCTTCCTGTCATTTTCAAAATGACCCTGTGTCAAAGTCCCTAGAGAAGAGCAGTATTTGTGGACGCAGATATATCGCAGGCCTCAATCAGTATTTGGTGGAAGCTGGTATATCCCACCCCTCAATCAGTATTTTGTTGAATCAGGTATATAGAACCCCTTAATCAGTATTTTGTAGAAGCAGGTTTATCGCACCCCTCAATCAGTATTTTGTGGAAACAGGTATATAGAACACTTGAATCAATATTTGGTGGAAGCAGGTATATCGCACCCCTCAATCAGTATTTTGTGGAAGCAGGTATATTAAACCCCTCAATCAGTATTTTGTAGAATCAGGTATATCACAACCCTCAATCAGTATTTTGTGGAAACAGGTATATAGAACACCTGAATCAATATTTGGTTGACGCAGGTATATCTCACCCCTCAATCGGTATTTTGTGGAATCGGTGTATTGCAGGCCTCAATGAATATTTGGTGGAAGCAGGTATCTTGCACCCTCAATAAGTTTTTTTGGGGGACAACAGGTATATCACGTCAGTTGCAATCAGTTATTCCAATATCATTTGTCCCTCCATACAGCTTCAGTATTGCAGCAGAACTGCACGCAACTGCTGAACAATACCAATGCACTGTAATATACTTTCTATGTTAGAAAGTATTTTTATAAGTATATAACACCCCTCAGTATGTATATCACACCTATCAATAGCACACCTATACCAGTCCTTAAAAGGACTTTTGTGGACCTATTAGCTAGCTTTTGATGTCCCTAACAGTTCCTGCTCAACAAAGCAACCTCTCCCTACACTGGCAAAACACAGAATGTAAAATGGCTGCCAGATTGGGTTCTGTTATAGGGTGGGGGTGTGTCCATGTGCTGAAACGTCTCAATTGGCTGTTCTGTCCCATCTGATGGATGTGTCATGCGTCAAAGTTCGGCACAATGCAAAAGAATATGGCGCATGCAAACAATGCCATATGTTTGCATGTTCGGCAAATCGCGAACAAGCAAAGTTCACCGCAAAACGACCGCCAGGCGAACCGCAAGGCCATCTCTACTCACCACTCTGTCACTTGGCCACTCAGTTGTCTTGTCATGCTTCTGCCACCTCACCACTATGTCACTTTACCACTCTGTGGTTCTCCTAATCCTGCTGCCGCCTCACCACTCTGTGGTCTCCTCGTGCTGATGCCACCTCACCACTCTGTCATTGGGCCACTCTGTGTTCTCCTCATGCTGCTGCCACATCACCACCCTGTTGTTTTCTCATGCTGCTGTCACCTCACCACTCTGTAGTCTCCTCATGCTGCAACCATTTGACTACTCTGTCACTGGGCCACTCTATTGTCTGTTCATGCTGCTGCCACCTCACTACTCTGTCACTGGGCCACTCTGTGGTCTCTTCATGCTGCAGCCACATCACCACTATGTCAGTGTGCCACTCTGTGGTCCCTTCATGGCTGCTGCCACCTCACCACTCTGTCACTGGGCCACTCTGGACTTCTCATGCTGTTCCCACCTTCCCCACTCCATGACTGGGCCACTATTTTGCCTTTTTGTTCTGGTTGACATCATCATTTATTTGACCCTTCTTCTGATCTGTCAGTAGGAAGGAAAAATGAGACACACACCAGATCCTGTATATGTAGCAGCTGTAAGGCCTGTATGCAATGGTCCCTATTTGGCATCAGAATTGGCTTATGATTTGGTAGCCAAAAGCTTGAGTGGGTACAAAACACAGACATGCAAATATTTCATTCACATGTAGTCTCTGTTTTGGATCCAATCCAGTTTTGGGGGGGCTTTAGCAATACTGATGTATTACTGATCAAATACTGACCGAGTGAAGGCGGATACTCAACAGACAGGATCTGGTTTTTTTGGGTTATTGTTCTGACAGATCAGAGGAAAGACAAAATAATCAGTGACATCAACACAAACTTAATGCTGACACCCTCTCCACTGTGTCAGGGGGGTTCTACTTGTATAAGCATTTAAAGGGGTTATCCAAGTTATTTTTTTGTTCTTTCTCTGTTCCTAACTAAGCAAATGTAACAGCTTTCCAATTCACTCACTTTATCTCCAGTGGCTGGTTTCTCAGATTTCACAGAGGGTCACATGACCTGTGATGTCAGCTTCTCTCCCTCCTCTGATAAAGGTCGTTTAAGCCTGTAAACGAGGCGTCACTGTGCTGGCCACACCCCCCCCTTCACTGCTGTCTACTCTCTGCTAGGATTCTTAACCCTTAACCCCTTCAGCTGCACAGCAGTGAGGAGACAATGCTGGGCACTGGAGCTGATATACTAGAGAGAGCATTGCACAAGAATGTAGGGGGAAGATCCTGTGTGTATTAGCAGTGTCATTATACAGGTGGGACATGTAGTCCTACACATACAACATGCTGCAGAGTCTCCCAGCACTCAGGGCAGCTCTTGTATCCACTCCCTTAGCAGTGTCATTATACAGCTGGGACTTGTAGTCCTACACATACAACATGCTGCAGAGTGTCCCAGCTGGCAGACATGTCACTCAGGGCAGCTCTTGTATCAACTCCCTTAGCAGTGTCATTATACAGCTGGGACTTGTAGTCTTCCACATACAACATGCTGCAGAGTCTCCCAGCAGGCAGACATGTCACTCAGGGCAGCTCTTGTATTCACTACCTTAGCAGAGCAGGGGGAGGGGCAGAGATTGTTTTTATTGCATGTAAACAAAGGGCCAGAAAAGAACCAGGGAAATGAGGAAAAATATATATATATTTTTTTTGCATAAAACATGCTTAGCTCGGTTCAGATTTTCAGTGCTATATTATTTTTTTTCATAACTCGGACAACCCCTTTAATAGAACAGGTTCTGTAGAAATCTATGTGAAATCAGCTGACGACGATATTAAAGGAGTGCGGTCTTTCACAAAATAGTAGGATCTTGGGCCTCTCCATGGTGCTTTATACCTGGAGCTAACATTGACTTGTAAGGCTGAGTTCACACATAAGTAATTTGGCCCCATATCAGCCCAAATAATTGAAGTGTGCAGTGATTCCAAGAGCAATACCTGTCATCTGCATGTCATACTGACATGTATTGTTTCACTACCACAGCAGACTCCCTATGCATGTGTCTGTAATGCACAGTGTTCTACACCACTGCACAGGCTCACTGTAGCCAGGAAATAAATATTTGGGGAAAAGTCAGCGAACCGACCCAATCGAATGAATGAGAAATTCGCTCATAATCTAATAATTGTTTAAGTCACTCCATGTATTTTATTTCCAGCCCATTGCTCTTTAATGTCCTCTTTATTTGGACCTTTAGCTTGGAAGTGGCACAAAATCTTTCTTACCTTTCTCTATCAGGCCATCACTGCAGCCAGAAAGAGTCCCCCCTCCTTTCGTAGTGACTCATTACAAAATCACACATTACACTACTAAGTAGTGTTTTGTTCTGAGGGAATCTTTTTTTAAGACTTATCAAGAGAATAGAGCAGTCAAACTGTTGTCCTAATTCTACACATACAATTATAATGTGGATTATATATCCATATAAGAGGTCTTATAATTTGTGTTGATTGCTACAGAAGGGCAATACTATGTATTTAATTTTCAATGGAAAACTTTCTGATGGAAAAAATATCAGCTTACATAAAATTAAACATTGAATTGCGGATGATAAGGGACCCAATAACCTTATTACTGCGGAGGGGGACTTGCCCTGCTTTACTCAGAACTCTCACAGAAATGAATGGAGCATGCTGGGAATTATACTTTCACAACAGCTGGAGTGTCGAAGGTTGCTGGCCTCTGCTATATACATTCATTACTTTCGCAAATATTTTTTCTCTCAGTAAAATACAATTAAAAATATTATATATAAAATATTGTATTCATTCTGACTTGTTCTGCCATTTAGATTTTGATATTTTGCAGTACCATACAGTATATACAGTAGAGAATCTCATAATATATTAACATTCCCCATTTTATATATATTTTATATAAAAATATGCAATATTTATAATATCATGAATGATATGTGGTATGCAATCAGTTTCACAAATCAGACAGAAGATGGAGCTGCAATCCCGTGTTTTGCAGGCATAAGAAAGTACATAACAAAACTCATTACACAATTATGCAGTGTACATTTCTGTTCTGTAGATATCCAGAAACCTATGATTTAAAACACACAGAGCTTATATCATGGAGTGCATTTGATGGCATTAAGTTTGTAATTTAAAACAGCATGATATCTGCAATGTGAGTTATACTTGACTTCAATGAAATGTAATATATGCCTGCATTCTTGATGTGTATGTAAGCAGGGAAAATGTGTGATCTTTAAGATGACGTGATGGATAATATATTATTGTCCATTCAGTGCTAAATTCGGATGTTTTATTACAGTTAATCATATAGTCCGATAGAAAAGTACAGTAAAACCCGTTTCACACCATTTTGGTAAATCACAAGTGTGTATTTGAATACAGACATAAATTAAAAGCTATGGACATTTTTGCAAATATTTTTTCTACACTGCAAGCTGTCCTATTTATTTCTGTGCAAAATCTGAAGTTCTCTGACTGCTTAGAATGCAGATGCTCCCACTGCTCTCAAACACATAACAGGGTTGAAATGAAGTACATCCACTTTTACAAAAAAATAAGTTGTGTCCTTCAACTGGTTGCCGTGGGTTACCATTGACCCTGTTGTGGTGGCCACTCCACCTACTTCTGTTGCTACAGTATACCTTTCAGTGCTTGCAACGCAAGTGTTGTGTTACATATGTGCTGTTTGGCTTTTATACTGCTAGGAAACACTAGCTGGGATACCACAAGAGAAGGCACTGTTGATATAAATGTAATAACATACTAAAATGTAGATATATATGTTGCAACCATCTACTGACCTTATTATTACTGTTGGAATAAATATGTATGCATAAAGACTTTTTGTAACCTGTTACTAAATTTACTTAAAGGGGTTGTCTCACTTCAGCAAGTAGCATTTATTATGTAAAGGAAGTTAATACAAGACACCTCTCCTAATCAAATGTATTGTTATTATCCATATTGCTTCTTTTGCTGGCTGGATAAATTTTTCCATCACATTATAAACTGCTCATTTCCATGGTTACAACCACCATGCAATCTAGCAGCAGTGGTCATGTTTGCACTTACGCTACAGAATACATGTTATTTGCTAAAGTCAGAGAACCCTTTGAATTTATTCAGGCATTTAAAATGTAGTGAGAGGAGAGAGCACAGATCAGTGCTCCACAGACCTTACTTCTAGTAGCCAGCTTGAGTAGCAGAAGACAGATTGAAGAATGAGCTGGAAAGCTGCTGCTGGAAACACAGGAGGCAGCAATCCTGTTTGTAGCTAGCTAGCAGTAGAGGTGATTGTTACCGCTCTTCAGTGAATAGATAGAACCCCCAAGCAGCAGCAGAGTCAAGGTGTAGAAAGAAGCCATCATACCCATTCTTCTTGGAAGCAACCAAGGCCTCTATAATAGTCACGACCTTGACCAAGACCAGGCAGTCCACTGCCTGTAAACAGCACAGGATGAGAGACTGTATACAGTACTGTTTGTTGTGAGGAAAGTATACTGTGACTGAATGATATTCTGCAGATTATGTTGTACTGTATAACGTGGAAAGGAGCCATGGTAGTAACTGCAGAATAAAAACATCTTCATTAGCGCCACACTCAAGTGACCAGAGTCCGAGTGTCAATGACAAAGGAGCTAGGTGCAGCACAACTCAGAGGGATAGTGAGTTTAATTAGTTAAACTGTCTAACTGGTAACAGTCAAATATAACAGTCTGGGCCCTCATTGAGCCTGTTGTCAGAAGGCTGTTATAACTAGAGATGAGCAAAGTAAAAAAAAAAATGATTTGGCAGCTTTGTCAAACATTCGGTTTGTTACAAATTAATTGTCAAAAATCGCTATTTACCAAATATACCCAGGCCAATCTGCCTAAAAGCAGCATTTTCAAATCTGGCACAAAAATGGATTTCAGACTGTGTCAAGTTTTAATGCAAACAATCTGATATTGTCATATCATTGGTCATAAGTAATATATACTTAACAATTGTAACTTAATGTTTACTATCATATGTCTTATGACCTTAAAAAAGCAATAAAAATTGTTAATAATAAAAAAAATGGATTTCAGACAGAATTGGAGTAAACGGATGTCAATACAATGACATCTGTTCTCCATTGAAGTGTTGGTTAAATAAAATGGAAATGTTTGTTTCCGTTTTAAAGAACAGGCAGGTGGATCCGTTGGACTGAAGACTGAAAACCAGCCAAACGTTGGTGTGAAACCACCTTAAGCCATATTCTTCCCACTTGGTGGCCCAATCTCAGTATGCAGGCTTGGAAGTTACAGCTGCATAATGCAGTATTGTTAACCAACTTCAGGGCCTAATCCCAGTGTGCTAGCCAAGTGTCTAATACATTTCATAAAAAGTTGAATAAAATAGTGCCCCATGACAGATTAGGGAGGGTGGCAGCTTCAGCAGTGGCAGTAACAGTGATAATAGTGGCCCCATGACATAGTGGGGCCCCCACTCTCATGGTAGTGGAGTGTTAGTGCAGAGGGTACACCCAGTCAGACTTTCCTGAGGATGGTTCTCGAAGGCAGCAACCAACTGCAACACAGCATGTCTCTTTAGTTGTCTATTTTTGCATCCCTCTCAGAAGGTCTAAAAAATGCACCCACCATTAGCCAGTAGTCATCCCTCTGCCGAATCCTGAAAATGCAGCTGTCACTACACAAACATGGCAGCATGCATCTGGCCATTTGCGCAAGGGGCTCAGAGGGCCTCCCTGCTTCCATATCTACTTTGTCATCATCCTCCAGCTCTTCATACTCCTCCTGCTCCTCTCCTGTCACCTGGGCAGATAAACCACCAAGTTGAAAATAAAATTCCTGGGCGTTTATGTCTTCTTCCTCATTCTCCTCCTCTGCAAGTTCAGATGGCCATGAGATGTAGACGCCACGTCTTCTGTTCCCCTTGCCAATCATATTCCTC
The DNA here is from genome assembly GCF_014858855.1 of Bufo gargarizans. NCBI lineage: Eukaryota > Metazoa > Chordata > Amphibia > Anura > Bufonidae > Bufo > Bufo gargarizans. Next base: position 331,674,006 of record NC_058083.1, read on the forward strand.
AACATCCCCTCCAGAATGTGTAGAAGTGGAATGACATCATTCATCCTATAGTTCTGCTGACTGAGAAAATAAAGTGCCCTCTGCCACTGGCTAAAATAGAAATTACACCAGGGAGTAAACCTGTCCATCTGCTGCATTAAAACATTATTACCACCTTCCTCTGCTCGTACAGTTGGTCTAACATATGAAATGTGGAGTTTTAACAGATGGAAACATTACATATCAGGCGATGTTGGGGAAGAGCATTTTCTCTTTGCAGTTCAAGAAGGGAATGTTTTGCACAGTAAGAATGGCTAAAGTGCATGAACAGTTTTGAGGACATTTTTAACAGCTCATGCAATCCAGTTAAAGATTTGAGGAACAGAGTGGCAACGAGATTGAATAGAGGGGCCATGCAGGGTGCAAGGGTAAGCCCCCCCTGATGCTGCACAGAAAAAATGTTCTTCCCATTATGTTCCTATCTCCAGTTGGTGAGAAGACAGCCAGTATTCAATTTATTTATTAATGACGCAGAGCAGTTCCTTCCGGGTGTGGCTTATTTCACCCAGACTGATGAGGTGCAGAACCGCCTGACAACTCCTAGCTTTGCATAGATAATATGATAGAAGACCACTGTGAACTGTGCCTAAAGGGGAGTGTGAGGACAAAGTGGAGGATGAGAAGGCTCAGGAGGATATTGGCGTAGAAATCCCATGATTACAATGTGAAGGCGGCATTGCCACCACCTTGTCAAGATGCTGGTATGCCTGGGCTGGAACTACATTTACCCAGTGGGCTGTGAATGACATATATTGCACTTGTCATAGTTACTCCATACGTCATCAGTGGCATGAACTCTTTCAGACACAGAGAGGCCCAAGACTGGCCAATCTTCTGCTCAATGTATGTGTGCATGACTGGTACAGCTTTTTGAAAAAATGTCAGCTTTGTACTCCCCACCTTGGGTGGGCTCAAGCCATGAATTCTCTAAAATGTGTAGAGTCAACCACATGGAAAGGGAGGGACTGTAGTACCAGAAACTTGGCTAGGTGCACATTGAGCTTCTGTGCCACTGGATATGTCCACACATACTGTTGTCATTTTGCAATTGCCTCAATGATTGATTGCTGTCGAAACAAGTGATGAGGAGAAGGATACATTTTAGGAGAGATAGATGACATTAAAGTCAATGGGAAGGAGTTACAGCTCCCTTCTGGTGACATTGATGAGCCCTGACTGCTGGAGAGGGGGTGTGAACCAATTGGAGATGGAGTGGTTGCTATATCAAGCTGTAACGCTAAATGAGTGGCACGGTTTTCCCACAGGACTTTATGGTGATGCAGGGCCGTTGTGCCAACATTAGCACCCTTGCCGTGTCTCACCTTCTGACCACACATCCTTCATAGTGCCACGCTAACAACCCCCAGTGATTGTGTAAAATATTCCCCCACTGCTGTGTATCGCATTTTCCCTACACCACTATGTAATGCCTGCTTGTCGCTGCTTTTATGAACCCATGTCCTGCCAGTGTGTTCCTCACAGGTAGTCTCCCAAGTAGTCTCCACATTTGGCTTCAGATTTCTCACTGCTTACACCCTGCTGTCTCCCGGGCACGCTGCCACCCTCGCCCCCTGATGAGGACGATGCCCCCTTTTCACCCGGCTGTCACTTGTGATTGGCTACATCATCGTCTACATATGTCACTTGTGTGACCCTCACCTGTCTCTTGCGCATGTCACTGACTTCTCACAACATGTGCTCCCACCAGACTGTCATCATCGGTAGTTGCGTGCCTAAAGGGGTCGGCAGCGGACCTCTCCTCTAAGTCTGTGCTGGCCTGTAACTGCTGATTGTCCTTAAAAATGTCATTGTCGTTTTAAAGTGGAGCAGAGCTGGCAACTACCATTACTTGGCTAACAGACGGAGCAGCAAAAGCAAGAGGTAGGTTAAGGACAGGTGAGCAGTGTTCAGGGCCGGCCTTAGGTGTTCAGGCGCCCTGTGCGAGCTAACCTTGTGGCGCCCCCCCCCCCCCCAAAAAAATAAAAATAAAAATGCTTGTTGCTGGCATCATGGCATAGGCTGGCTGACTATCCAACCAAGTAGTTACCAGCCCGCACACCCCAAAGGCCGGTGTAATGTTATACTTCCCTAGTTTGTGAGATTTCCCTACCCTCGTCACTTCCGGTCGCACCGGACATGACGTGAGGAGGTGTGCAGCATCGCGCAGGCGCACAACGACAGGTTAGGGAAATTTCACAGCAGCGCATGCGCCAGGAGCCTCGCCGGCGGTTAGGGTAGGGAAAAACTATGGGCCAATGCGCAGTGATCGGATGGATGTTTTCAGCTGAACACCGGCCGACACTGCGCATGCACCGGGAGCCTCACCAGCGGTTAGGGAAGGGAAAAATTTACGTACGGGCCAGTGCTTTTTCCCTACCCTAACCGCTGGTGAGGCCCCCAGCGCATGTCGGCCGGTGTCCAGCTGAGAAAATTAGTTTCCAATGTAGTATTAATAACTAAACAATTAAATAATAAACATATTGCATTGTCTACTTACCACCAGGAAAATAAGTTGATCTGGACTCTGGCTGCAGTCTGGCTCTGGGGACTCCATTGTCACTCTCATTATTTCCCCCCCCCCCCCCGCCATCACTCTCATTATTCTCCCCCCCCATCACTCTCAGTAGTCTCCCCCCCATCACTCTCATTATCTCCCCCCATCACTCTCATTATTCTCCCCCCCATCACTCTCATTATTCTCTCCCCCCATCACTCTCATTATTCTCCCCCCCAATCACTCTCATTATTCTCTCCCCCCCCATCACTCTCATTATTCTCTCCCCCCATCACTCTCATTCTCTCTCCCCCATCACTCTCATTATTCTCCCCCCATCACTCTCATTATCTCCCCCCCCTCACTCTCATTATTCCCCCCCCCATCACTCTCATTATTTCTCCCCCCCCATCACTCTCATTATTTCTCCCCCCCCCTCCATCACTCATTATTTCTCCCCCCCATCACTCTCTTATTCTCCCCCCCCATCACTCCTCATTATTTCTCCCCCCATCACTCTCATTATTTCTCCCCCCCCCCCATCACTCTCATTATTTCTCCCCCCCCCATCACTCTCATTATTTCTCCCCCCCCCATCACTCTCATTATTTCTCCCCCCCCCATCACTCTCATTATTTCTCCCCCCCCATCACTCTCATTATTTCTCCCCCTCATTATTTCTCCCCCCCCCCCATCACTCTCATTATTTCTCCCCCCCCCCCATCACTCTCACTATTTCTCCCCCCCCCCCCCATCACTCTCACTATTTCTCCCCCCCCCCCATCACTCTCACTATTTCTCCCCCCCCCCATCACTCTCACTATTTCTCCCCCCCCCATCACTCTCACTATTTCTCCCCCCCCCCATCACTCTCATTATTTCTCTCCCCCCCCCCCCCCATCACTCTCATTATTTCTCTCCCCCCCCCCCAATCACTCTCATTATTTCTCTCCCCCCCCCCCCATCACTCTCATTATTTCCTCCCCCCTCCCACTCTCTTTTCCACCTCTAGTGTAGCGTGGCCGAGCTCTGTTCGATCCGCAGTACAGGAGCATTTGTTTCCTGTACCCGGCAGGACTGACAGGAAGTGCACACTAAGTGAGCACTTCCTGTGAGTCCGGCCGGGTACAGGAAACAAAAGCTCCTGTACCGCGGATCGAACAGAGCTCGGCCACGCTACACTAACAGCATACAGCAGGCGCAGGCAGGCGCTCAGCCTCAGCCACTCAGGCGGCGCAGAATGAGGGGCGCCGCCCGCCGCCCGAAGTTTTTTTTTTTTAAACCGCAACGTGCGCCCCCTGCTGAATACAGGGGAGGGGGAGATGGAGGGGGCGGGGCCCGCCCGCCCCGTGGGAAAACATAAGTGCCGCCTCGCCTGCCCATATTACATTGCGGGCTGTCGGCCGCCCGGCGCCCCTGTTGCTATGGCGCCCTGTGCGGCCGCACAGCCCGCACACCCCAAAGGCCGGCCCTGGCAGTGTTGATCGAGCATGCTCGGTTGAACACCAGTTCAGCTCGAGCATCTCAATGCTTGGCACATAGTGGTACTCGGATGAGTCTCCTCCCCGCTGCTACGTAGCCAAAAAATGTGCAAGGAGGTACTGGAACGCACTGTAATGCCGTATCCATGTTGGCTACTGGCATTACAGTGATTGGCTGGCCAGAACGTGTCATAGGTGCTATAAAGCACCCGATGACACGTGTTCAGCTCAGTCTTAGTAAGGGACAGCTGAGCATAGGAAGAGACAGACAGTGTAGGGAGTGTTATTGGAAGATTTTTATTAGAAAAGTTTTAAGAGACCCAAAAGTCCTTTTAAGGACTATTGTGTGTGACAGCAGCCATATATGTTTGTAGCGCAACCTGCGCTAAATTGCTCAGTCTTAGGGAGAGCTGTGCATAGAAAGGGACAGAGAGTGTAGAGAGTGTTATTGGAAGATTTTTATTAGAAAAACTTTTCAGAGACCTAAAAATCCTTTTAAGGACTATGTGTGTGACAGCAGCAATACATATTTTTAGCGCATCCTGTGCTAAACAGTGTCTAATAGGCCACTGCGGACCGTTAATTTATCCTCACCACATCTCCCGTGTATAGTGTGCACATCCATAAAATATCAGTGACATCCAGTATACTTTTTCCGTAGACGTTGTCCACTGCGGACAGTTAAATTATCTGCTCCACATCTCCTGTGTAAAGTGTGCGCATCCCTAAAATATCAGTGACATCCAGTGTACTTTTTCCATAGACGGTGTCCGCTGCGGACAGTTAAATTATCTGCTCCACATCTCCTGTGTAAAGTGTGCGCATCCCTAAAATATCAGTGACATCCAGTGTACTTTTTCCATAGACGGTGTCTGCTGCAGACAGTTAAATTATCTGCGCCATATCTCCTGTGTAAAGTGTGCGCATCCCTAAAATATCAGTGACATCTAGTGTACTTTTTCCGTAGACAGTGTCCGCTGCAGACAGTGACATAACCAGTGCCACATCTGCAGTGTAATGTGTGCGCTTCAAAAATGTATCTGTGACATGCAGTGTACTTTTTCCGTAGACAGCGTCTGCTTCTGACAGTGACCTTACCAGGGCCACATCAGCAGTGTAACGTGTGCGCTTCAAAAATGTATCTGTGACAAACAGTGTACTTTGTCAGTAGACAGTGTCCGCTTCTGACAGTGACCTTACTAGGGACACATAAGCAGTGTAACGTGTGCGCTTCAAAAATGTATCTGTGACAAACAGTGTACTTTGTCAATAGACAGTGTCCGCTTCTAACAGGGACCTTACCAGTGCCACATCTGCAATGTAACGTGTGCAGTTCAAAAAAAAATTCTGTGACAAACAGTGTAATTTTTGGTGTAGACACTGCGAACAGTGACATTACCGGTGGCATCTCTCCTGTATAACGTTTCCTCATCCCAAACACCTGTGACATTCCCTGTAATTTTTCATTAGCCGCTGGTGACAGCATTTGTTTGTGCATACACTTTCAAATCCTACGCTACTGTATGTGTGACAGACTTTCAATCATATGTAACATTTAATATGAAGAAGACGAGCTGTAAGAGAAGGGGCAGTGGCCGTGATGCTGATGGTGCATGCAGAGGGCGTGGCCCTGGGCGCAGTAAAACTGTGCCTGCTGCCAGAGCACAAGAAAAACAATCACCCACGATACCTAGCTTCATGTCCTAGTTTGCAGGGCAGCGCAGGACACCACTCTTGAAGTCAGACCAGTGCCACCAGGTGGTCAGTTGGATTGCAGCAGATAATGCCTCCAGTTGCTTAAGCACCACCCTATCTTCCACCAAGTCCAGTGTCAGTAGCCCAGAGTCTGCTCAACCCAATCCTCACCCTGGTCCTACTTCCTCCCAACATGGAGAGTCTGGGCAAACAAGTGATCCCACACTCGAACAGTCCGAGGAGCTCTTTTCAGTGCCGTTCCTTGATGTGGCCCTCTCGCCAAACACGCTAGAAGAGGGACAGATCTTGTGCCCTGATTCCCAAACCCTTAAGCATCCACAATCAAAAGAAGATGACGGTGGGGAACGGCAATTACTGTTTAATGAGGTGCATGATGATGAGACACAGTTGGCAAGAAAGAATTGTAATTTGCAACCTGTGCCATACAAAAATGATAAGGGGCGTGAACACTAGCAACCTCACCACCACCAGCATGACCCGCCACATGGCATCAAAGCACTGTAATAGGTGGGCCGAACACCAGGGGCCACAATCTGTGTCTGCAAGTCACACCACTGCCTCCTCTTCTCCTGTGTTACGTGCTGGCCAATCCCCTGTCGAAGGCACAGGCCCGGATGCCTCCCGCCCTTCACCTGGACCTTCGCAAGCACCATCAAAGACCCCATTCACTTCTGTGTCCCAGTGTAGTGTGCAAATGTCCTTACCCCAGGCATTTGAACACAAGCGCAAATACCCAGCCACCCACCCACAGGCCATAGTACTAAATGCGCAGCTTTCCAAATTACTGGCCCTGGAAATGTTGCCATTTAGGCTTGTGGATAGTGGGGCCTTCCGCAGCCTCATGTCTTCGGCCATCCCGCATTACGCAGGCGCCACTATTTTTCAAGGTGTGCCGTGCCCGCATTACACCAACATATGTCCTGTAACATCACACGTGCCCTGACCAATGCAGTTACTGGGAAGGTTTACTTAAGCACGGACACATGGACAAGTGCATTCGGCCAGAGACGCTACATTTCCCTGATGGAACACTGGGTGAATGTTGTGAAGGCTGGGAGCGAGTCATACACTGGGATGGCACAGGTACTACCGACTCCAAAGATTGCGGGCCCTACTTCGATCAGGGTTTCCACCCGCACCTACCTTAGTGGCTCCAACCCCCACTTCTTCTCCTCCGCCTCCTCCTCCACTTCCACCTCCGAATTATCCACTTGCAGCTCCAGTCAGTCATCAGTCGGTAGCTGGAAGCAGTGTAGCACTGCAGTGCGGAAGCGACAACAGGCCGTGCTGAATCTGGTATGCTTAAAGGACAAACAGCACACCGCCGCAGAGCTTTGGCAGGGGATAAGAGACCAGACTGAGCTGTGGATCTCACCACTCAACCTAGAACCAGGCATGGTTGTGTCTGATAATGGCCGTAACTTGGTGGCGGCTTTGGATCTCAGCAAGCTCACACACATCCAATGCCTAGCAAACGTCTTAAACTTAGTGATTCAGCGGTTTCTCAAAACCTACCCCAATTTTCCTGAGCTAATGTGTGCACATTTCCACAATTCTTCAACAGCTTCAACCATTCTGTCAACGCTGCAGCAGCGCATGAAATTGCCAGCTCGCAGGCTGTTGCACAATGTGAGTATGCGCTGGAACTCAACGTTTCACATTTTGGCCAGGCTTTGTGAGCAGCAGAGGGCAGAAGTGTAATACCAGCTGCAACATGGTTGTCGCATTTCCAGTCAGCTTCCAATATTCACAAGCTAGGAGTGGGCATGGATGTCTGACCTCTGTGAAGTTGTAAGAAACTTTGAGAAAACAACACAGATTGTGAGCAGCGATAGCGTTATTATATCAGCGTAACCATCCCACTTCTGCGTCTACTCAAACGCTTGCTTCTCACAATTAAGGATGACGCTTTGCATGAGGAAGAGGTGGAAATGGAGGAAGACATTACACAGGGTGATAGCCAGATCACCCTTAGTTCGTCTTCTCAGCACAAATTGGACAATGAAGAGGAGGAGGCGCAGGAGACGGTTGCCTCCGCTACAGAGGATAGTACCCATGGAAATTTAATACCATCTGTTCAGTAGTGTTGAGCGCAACTATTTGAATAGCGAATTTTTATCTTGAATATCGCAACTTTAAGAATTTGCAAATATTTCGAATATAGTGCTATATATTCATTATAGTGAATATTGGTAATTTTTTTCCCATCTGAACACATGATTCATCCCTGCTTCTTGCTTGTGAGCCAATGAGTCATTGCCCCAAAAGCAACTTAAGCAGGATGGAATCATAACTTTAGATGGGAAAAATGACAAATATTCTAAAAAACTAATATATAGCACCACATCGAATATATTCCTTTTTTTTAATATTTGTCATTTTTTTTCAATCTGTACAGTTGTTTTACTTTGTCATACTCCTCCATGACAGCGTCCCCGTCACCATGGGAACGCCGGGGGTTAGAATATACTATAGGATCTGAGTTTTCATGATCTCAGTGAGATCGTAAAAACTCAGATCTAATGGTATAGTCTAACCTACAGGCGTTCCCATGGTGACACGGGGAAGCTTGTTGGGGAGGAGTATGCCGAAGTGGAAAAACACATTTTTTAAAAAAAAGATAAATATTCTAAAAAATTAATATATTCGATATAGTGATATATATTAGTTTTTTAGAATATTCGTAATATTCTAAAACAAGAATACATAGCAATATAGCGAATATTCGAAAAAACTAATGTAAAGCAATTTAGCTAATATAGTGCTATAATCTTCTTTGTCTAATAGTTGTAATTTTTTTTTTTATCTGAAGTTCAGATTGGAAAAAAAATACGACTATTAAAAAAAAGATTATAGCGCTATATTAGCTAAATTGCTCTATATTAGTTTTTTTTCCGAATATTCGCTATATTGCTATATATTTTTTTAGAGTTTTAGAGCATTACGAATAGAGTTGAGCGGACACCTGGATGTTTGGGTTCGAGTTCGGCCGAACTTGAAAAAAAAGTTTGGGTTCGGGACCCGAACTTGACCGGAACTTGACCCCGAACCCCATTGAAGTCAATGGGGACCCCAACTTTTGGCTACTAAAATAGCTCTAAAATAGTCCTGGAAAGGGCTAGAGGGCTGCAAAAGGCATCAAAATGTACTTAAGAGCATGGCAAATGTTCTGCAAACAAATGTGGATAGGGAAATGACTTAAAATAACATAAAATACAGAAAAAATAAAAATAACAATCTGGATCTAGGAGTAGGAGGCGGTGGATGGGTGTATGTGGCGGTGTAGGTTGACGTGGCGGTGTAGGTGGAAGCGGCGGTGAAGGAGCAATAGGTAGCCAACACTGATTTGTGTTATTTTTAAATTTTGGGGTATCCCCCAAAATATTGGGACATATAACAAAATAAAACAAAGAATAAGTGCACTTGATTACAAGAATGGATGGTTGAGGCTGGTATAAATGTCTATTCTGCACAAGGTACGGACAAGTCCTGTGGGATCCATGCCTGGTTCATTTTAATAAATGTAAGCTTGTCCACATTGGCTGCGGCCTGTGATAATGCTCTCTGCCGTGCTAAACACACGTTCACACTATACACTGGCTGCAGGGCAGGTCAGCACCTCCAAGGCTGACTAAGCTTTTCCACATTTTGGCCATGCTAACCCTGCCTTCTCAGGTGCTGGCGGTGCCCCAGCTGCGTTGGCCGCCTCTTCCTTCTCTTCTGCCTTCGTCTTGTGCTTCCACTGTGCCCCCGCTGTCAGGTGGGAATGCCATCCTCAGCGTGCGCTTGTAGTCACGCACCTTCCGATCGGTAACAGATGTTTTCACTAAGGGCTCTTTCACACTTGCGTTATTGTCAACCAGCATAGAGTTCTGTCGTCGGGGCTCTATGCCGGAAGAATCCTGATCAGGATTATCCTAATGCATTCTGAATGGAGTGAAATCCGTTCAGGATGCATCAGGATGTCTTCAGTTCCGGAACGGAACGTTTTTTGGCCGGAGGAAATACTGCAGCATGCTGCGCTTTTTGCTCCGGCCAAAAAAACTGAAGACTTGCCGCAAGGCCGGATCCGGAATGAATGCCCATTGAAAGGCATTGATCCGGATCCGGCCTTAAGCTAAACGTCGTTTCGGCGCATTGCCGGATCCGACGTTTAGCTTTTTTAGAGTGGTTACCATGGCTGCCGGGACGCTAAAGTCCTGGCAGCCATGGTAAAGTGTAGCGGGGAGCGGGGGAGCAGCATACTTACCATCCGTGCGGCTCCCGGGGCGCTCCAGAGTGATGTCAGGGCGCCCCAGGCGCATGGATGACGTGATCGCATGGCACGTCATCCATGCGCATGGAATGCTCTGACATCATTCTGGAGCGCCCCGGGAGCCGCACGGATGGTAAGTATACCGCTCCCCCGCTCCCCGCTCCTACTATGGCAACCAGGACTTTAATAGCGTCCTGGGTGCCATAGTAACACTGAAAGCATTTTGAAGACGGATCCGTCTTCAAATGCTTTCAGTACACTTGCGTTTTTCCGGATCCGGTGTGTAATTCCGGCAAGTGGAGTACACGCCGGATCCGGACAACGCAATGTCAGTAATGCAGAGCAGGGGTTCATTCACGGCAAAAGTGGGTTCTTGTCACCCAGCAATAGAACAGAGGATTTTGAGAGATTTAGGCCCCTGTCTAGGCCCAGAGCTGCTACAAGATTTTGCCCATTCTCGCACACCACCAGGCCGGGCTTGAGGTTGACTGGCACAAACCACTCATCGGTCTGTTGTTCAAGGCCCGTCCACAGCTCCTGTGTGGTGTGGGGTTTGTCCCCTAAACAGATAAGTTTTAAAACTGCCTGCTGTCGTTTACCCCTGGCTGTGCTGAAGTTGGTGGTGAAGGTATTACGCTGACTGGATGAGGAGGTGGTAGAGGATGAGGAAGCAGAGTAGGAGGAGGAAGCAACAGGAGGCAAACTGAAGCGCCCTGCAATCCTCGGTGGTGGAAGGACATGCACCAAACTGCTGTCCGCCTCAGGCCCAGCCGCCACTGCATTTACACAGTGTGCTGTTATGGAGATATAACGGCCCTGACCGTGCTTACTGGTCCACGTATCCGTAGTCAGGTGCACCTTGCCACAGATGGTGTTGCGCAGTGCACACCTGATTTTGTCCCCTACTTAGTTGTGAAGGGAAGGGATGGCTCGCCTTGAAAAGTAGTGGCGGCTGGGCACGACATACTGTGACACAGCCACCGCCATAAGTCCTTTAAAACTATCCGTCTCCACCAGACGGAATGACAGCATTTCAAAGTCAAGTAATTTAGAAATGCTGGCATTCAGGGCCAGGGATCGCGGGTGTATAGGGTGGGTACTTCCTCTTTCTCTCCAGCGTTTAGTATATGGAGAGCTGAACGCTTCCGTGGGACATTGTGGAGATGCTTGGTGAACCAGGTGTTGATGTTGCTGGAAGATCCTCTGTTTGTGGGATGCCAGGTGGCACTGTCGATCCAGAGATAGATTAAGAGGCCGCGACTGCAGCAGAAGAGGAAGCAGGAGGAGCCAGAGACCTTTCTTGGTTTTTGAGGTGTCTACTCCACTGCAGCTCGTGCTTTGCACTTAAATGCCTGGTCATGCAGGTTGTGCTCAGGTTGAGAACGTTTATGCCTAGCTTCAGGTTCTGATTGCACAGCATGCAAACCACTTGTGTCTTGTCGTCAGCACATTGTCTAAAGAACAGCCACGCCAGGGAACTCCTTAGAGCTGTTTTTGGTGTGCTCGGGCCCTTGCTGCGGTGGGCAGTAGGAGGAGTACTGTCTAGAGAAAGTCCGCTCCACTTTTGCACCCTGCTCCCTCTTCTACTGTGCTGGTGGCTCTGTGCGACCACCGCCTCTTCCTCTGAACTACATTGGTCACTCGCATGACCTTGATTCCATGTGGGGTCGAGGACCTCATCGTCCTCCACATCATCTTCCACCCAGTCTTCACGCCTGCCTTCCTTGTCGGTCTGCACACTTTCGAAAGCCACAGCAGTTAGCACCTGTTTTTCGTCATCATCCGAGATGTGATTCGATGGTCCTCCCATGTAATCATCTTAAAAAAAATAAGTGGTTTGGCATTGGTGCACTCAATCTCTTCCTCTTCTGGTGCAGGGTTAGGTGGATGGCCCTGGGAAACCCTGCTAACAGAGTCATCAAAAAGCAGAAGCGACTGCTGCATGACTGATTTGCAAGGGGAGAGGTGAAAGACTGATGGAGACTGGGTGGAAGACAATTTAATGGAACTAGATCCACTGTCAGCAACCCAATCTACTATAGCCTGTACTTGTTCAGGCCTGACCATTCGTAGAGCAGCATTAGGCCTGACCAAAAACCACTATAGGTTTTGTCGCCTACTCACACCTAAGAAAGGGGTTTCACTTGTGTGTGTGTGTAGGTGGCACAGATCAACCACATCCTCTCCCTGCAACAAGAGCTTCACCAGCAGCACCACACCCTCGGCCACGTCCCTTATTTGACGCTCTCCTTGTAGTTTTTGAATTTAGGATCTTGCCCTAAATGGGTGTTTAATTAATAGTAGAAAAAAACAACAGTATGTAAAGGGTGTATCTCAAACGGCCGGAACCAGACTAGGCCTCAATTAAGGATTTCTTCGCACAAAAAGGCTGTATTTCAAATGCCTAATACAAACCCCTGTATGTATAGGGGGGATCACACATGCCCTGAACCAGTGTAGGCCTGAAGTAAATATATCTTTGCACAAAAAGGCTGTATTTCTACCTTAAATTGCACACTGACTAATACAGATGTTGTAGTTTGCCCCCCAAAAATGGTGATTTGCAATGTCCCAAAAGCTCAGATGCAGTGCTGGTGCACTGAGCATGCATAAAATGGCCGCCGCCACCCACCTAACAGAATTCAAAAAGTTAGTATTTTTGGGTCAATGAGCTCAGGGCAGGGTAAAACGATTGTGCCCTGCACCCACACAACTATTTGTCTGTGGATTGCTGAGTTAGATTCTCTCCAATCCTCTCCCTGAAATCACAAGTCCAGCAGCATCCTCTCCCTACACTTGTAACAGCAGAGTGAGGTGCAGCGCTACGTGACTCAAGCTAATATAGAGCCTGGGTCACATGCTGCTCTGGCCAATCACAGCCATGCCATTAGTAGGCATGACTGTGATGGCCTCTTGGGGCAAGTAGTATGACACTTGTTGATTGGCTGCTGTGCAGCCTTTCAAAAAGCGCCAAGAAAGCGGCGAACACCAAACCCGAACTCAAAATTTCACTGAAATGTTCGGGTTCGGGTCCAGGGTCCCAAAATCCTAAAGTTCGGTATGAACCCGAATGTTACAGTTCGGGTTCGCTCAACCCTAATTACGAATATTCTGAAAAACGAATATAGCACTATATTAGCTTTATTGCTCTATATAATCATTTTTTTTGAATATTCATCTTTTTTTTTTGCATCTGAAGTCATGATTCCTCCCTGCTTTTAAGCAGGGAGGAATTATGACTTCAGATGGAAAAAAATGAGAATATTCTAAAACTAATATATAGCACTATATTCTATAGTGCTATATATTCGTTTTTGACCCACGACTGTATTGTTTGCATAATATTCGCATATTACATGGTCATTACCTTGCTGATTTTTCAGTGTGCAGAAGAGGATGAGGAGATTGAGAGTGATCTTCCTGATGACGACAGCGAAGTCTTGCCTGTTGGGACTCTGGCATACATGACTGACTTCATGGTAGGCTGTCTTTCCAGCGACCCATGAGTTTTACGCATTTTAGACAACACGGATTACTGGTTGTTCACCCTTCTTGACTCCCGCTACAAAGAGAACTTCTCATCTCTCATTCCTCTGGTGGAGAGGACGAGCAAAACAGTGCAATATCAGAAGATCCTTGTTGAGAAATTGATCCAAAAATTTCTGACAAAGCTGGCGGCAGAATCCGTACTTTCTTGGCCAACCGAGGTGGGAATACAAGCTGAACACACAGTAGTTCCAACAGCCTTGGACAGTTCCATGACAGCCAGCACCCTCATCCTGATGCACAGCCTAGTGTCACAAGGAGGGAAACGATTTGGAAGATGGCGAAGGAGAACATAGCAGACCGTGTCAGCATCCTCAAAGATTCCTCAGTGCCTTACAACTACTGGATGTCAAAGCTGGACACGTGGGACGAACTGTCTCTCTACGCCTTGGAGGTGCTGGCCTGCCCTGCCGCCAGCGTTTTGTCTAAATGGCTATTTAGAGCTGCTGGTGGCATTATAGCAGATAAGCGTATCCACCTGTCAACTGAAAATGCTGACAGGTTGACTCTTATAAAAATGAACAAGGCCTGGATTGTCCATGACTAGGGTTGAGCGAATCGAACTTTAAGATTTTTGGACCCCTGACCCGAACCTAAACTTTTCAGTAAAAGTTTGGGTTCGAGTTCGGTGTTCGGCGATTTATTGGCGCTTTTTGAAAGGCTGCAGAGCAAGGGTTTTACTCTTGCGCCCTTAGAAGCCATCACAACCATGTCTACTAATGGCATGGCTGTGATTGGCCAGTGTAGCATGTGACCCAGCCTCTATATAAGCTGGAGTCACGTAGCGATGCACGTCACTCTGCTCTGATTAGTGTAGGGATAGGATGCTGCTGTGAGGGAGAGAATAGGACAGAATCTTTAATCTGAAGTGCTTGTTAACTCAGCGATCTACAAAAATTTAGTTTTGTGGGTGCAGTTCACAATCTGTTCACCCTCCCCTGAGCCCAGTGACACAGAAAAATAACTTTTATCCATCTGTTAGTTAGGTGGGCGGCAGCGGCCATTTTATGCAAGCTCAGTGTACCAGCACAGCATATATGCATTTGTGACATTCAAATCCAAGCTTGAAATACTGCAATAATAATCTGGGTTTATAAAATCACCCAATTTTTATCAAGACCCTACATCTGGGGCCTTTGCAGCATTTGTCAGTGTGAAATCCAAGCTTGAAATACTGCAATCATTTTCTGGGTTTAAAAAAAAACATCTATTTTTGGCAATACCCTACATCTGGGGCCTATGCTGCATTTGTTAGTGTGACATACAAGCTAGAAATACTGCAATAATATTCTGGGTTTAAAATATTCTGGGCAAAAAAATAATTTGCAGCCTTTGCTGCACCTGTCAGTGTGAGATACAAGTGTTAAATACTACTGTTCTATTCTGTTATAAAAAAAAACACCCATTTTGGGCAAAATACTTAATTTTGCAGCCTTTGCTGCATCAGTCAGTATGAGATACAATCTTGAAATACTGCAATAATATTCAGGGTTTAAAAAAACACCAATTTTTGGCAATACTCTACATCTGGGGCCTATGCTGCATTTGTTAGTGTGACATACAAGCTAGAAATACTGCAATAATATTCTGAATTAAAAACAAAACCCATTTTGGGCAAAAAACTAAATTTGCAGCCTTTGCTGCATTTGTCAGTTGAGATACACACGTTAGATACTTGTATCTCATACTATCAGTGTGAGAAACAAGCATGAAATGCTGCAATAATCAGGGTTTAAATTAATACCCTACATCTGGGGCCTATGCTGCATTTGTTAGTGTGACATACAAGCTAGAAATACTGCAATAATATTCTGGGTTTAAAAAAAAAAAGGGGGGGGGGGGGAAATTGCAACCTTTCCTGCATCTGTCAGTGTAAGATACACATGTTAAATACTGCTGTTCTATACTGTTATTAAAAAAACACCCAATTTGGGCAAGATCCTAAATTTGAGAAATATGAGGAGAGCATCAAATAAGGGACGTGGCCCCGGTCGTGGTGCTGTTGGTGGAGCTCCTGTTGAAGGAAGAGGACGTGGTTGATCTGTACCAGCTACACACAGAAGTGAAACACATTCCTCATGTGCGAGTAGGTGACAGAACCTTCAGCGGTATTTGGTCGTGCCTAATGCAGCTCTACGAATGGTGAGGCCAGAACAAGTACAGGCGAAAGTAGATTGGGTTGCCGACAGTGCCTCCAGTTCCTTTAAATTGTCTCCCACCCAGTCTCCTGCTGAAAGATCAGAGTTGGCACCTGCAGCCTATGTCCATCAGTCTTTCACCTCACCCCCTTGCAAATCAGCCAAGCAGTCTGAGCCCCAAGTCATGCAGCAGTCTCTTCTGCTTTTTGGTGACTCTGCTAACAGGGTTTCCCAGGGCCATCCACTTAGCCCTGCACCAGAAGTGGAAGAGATTGAGTGGACTGATGCCCAACCACTTATGTTTCTAGATGAGTACATGGGGGGACCACCGCAGCACGTCTCGGATGATGCTGAAACACAGGTGCCAACTGCTGTGGCTTTCGAAAATGTGCAGGCTGACCAGGAGGGCAGGGGTGAAGACTGGGTGGAAGATGATGTGGAGGATGATGAGGTCCTCGACCCCATATGTAATCAAGGTCATGCGAGGGACCTGTGTAGTTCAGAGGAAGAGGCGGTGGTCGCACAGAGCCACCAGTACAGTAGAAGAGGGAGCAGGCTGCAAAAGCAGAGCGGCCCGTCCCCTACACAGTACACCTGCTACTGCCCACCGCAGCAAGGGACCATGCACACCAAAGCCAGCTCCAAGGAGTTCCCTGGCATGGCAGTTCTTCAGACAATGTGCTGACGACGTTCTCAACCTGAGCACAACCTGCATGACCAGGCATCTAAGTGCAAAGCATGAGTTGCAGTGGAGTCGACACCTCAAAAACTAAGATTCCTGCTTCCTCTTCTGCTGTAGTCTCAGCCTCTTCATCCACCTCTGGAGTAACAGTGGCACCTTCCACCCTGTAAACAGAGGATCTGCCAGCAACACCACCACCTGGGTTATCGAGCATCTCCACAATGTCCCACAGAAGCGTTCAGCTGTCCATCTCCCAAACACAGGAGCAGAAGAGGAAGTACCCCCTACCCACCTGCGATTCCTGGCCCTTAATGCAAGCATTTCAAAATTACTGGCCTTTGAAATGCTGTCATCCCGTCTGGTGGAGACGGAGAGCTTTTAACGGTGGCTGTCCCACAGTACGTTGTGCCCAGCCGCCGCTACTTTTCCAGACGAGCCATCCCTTCCCTGCACAACCAAGTGGGGGACAAAATCAGGTGTGCATTGAGCAGCGCAATCTGAGGCAAGGTCCACCTAACTTCGGATATGTGGACCAGTAAGCACGGTCAGGGACATTATATCTCCCTAACAGCACACTGGGTAAATGCAGTGGCGGCTGGGTGTCACCGGCAGTTCTGTGAGAAGGTCTGACAGACGTTCTTCTCTACCTCTTGTATGACGTTCTTTATTTTGGTTTCACTTTGTCATCTCCTTTCCTTCTGCCAGGTGTCACTTATTTAGACTAATCGTCTTCCTTTATATTCCCTCCCATACCGCGTCACTTTGCGGTTTATACTACTTCCTGGATGAAGTGTTCTTTGCTGGAGGCTGCTGCTGCTGTTTGTTTAGATAAGTATTTTCCTTTATTGTGTTTCCTTGCTGGCTTGATTCGAAGTGACCCTGACTCCCTCCGTATTAAGTGCAGGGAGCCGGTGGTCATGTCCCCTCACTATTATAGGGTTTTCAGGCGTCACACAGTCTTAGTTACGTGGGCATGCAATCGTCTTCCATTGAGACCCTTGCATGTGTATAGCAGTCAGGGAGAGCTCTTAGGGTTTTAAAGGGCTCACCTATATGCCCCTTAGTTTGGGATCAAGCCAGTCGGTCGTTTATTTATAAGTTCCAGCTATCTGCAAATTCATTTGTGACATTATAAACCGCCCAAACCGTCTTAAGCATGGATCCGGTTTCAGTCTTTATTGACCGCATGCAAGGTCTTTCCCTGGCGGTAACAGATCTCCATAAAACGGTGTTTCAGGTGACCGATTCTGCTGGTGTTCATGGAGTTTGTTCCGAGCCTAAGATCTCGCTTCCGGATACATTCTCCGGGGGTAGCGAGAATTTTGTTCGCTTTAGAGAGGCTTGCAAACTCCATTTTCGCCTACTACCCCATTCCTCTGGTGATGAGGAGCAGAGGGTGGGGATTATCATCTCGCTGCTCAGGGATAACGCTCAGTCTTGGGCCTTTCCGCTGCCAGTGGGGGCACGGCCCCTCCGATTGGTGGATACATTTTTTGTAGCCCTGGGGCAGATATATGATGACCAGGATCGTATTGCTCTGGCTGAATCTAAACTGCTTCTTTTATGCTAGGGTAAACAGTCCACAGAAATATATTGTTCTGAATTTCGGAGATGGGCAGCTGATACTGGTTGGAATGATGCTGCACTCCGAAGTCAATTTTGTCATGGTTTTTCGGAAAGATTGAAAGATGCATTTGCTTTTCATGAGAGACCAGTGTCGTTAGAGTCTGCCATGTCTCTAGCTGTTCGTATTGACAGGCGTCTTAGAGAAAGAGAGGAGACTACTCTTTCCAGTCATATTCAGCCCAAGGACAGTGGGGCTGTCTCATTCAGTGTGCAGGGGTCTCAGTCTGTCTAAATCCCCTCTGAGGAGAAGGCGATGCAGCTGGGTTTGCTTACCTCTGATAGTAGAGGATTCAGCTCTCAGAGGAGGGTTTGTTTCTGTTGTGGGGGTATAAATCATTTGGCTAACATTTGCCCCTCTAGGAGATTCATGGAGTTTTCTGAGAGTAAGAAAAAAAAAAAAAAAAAAAAAAAAGAGAAACCCTCTAAAAACTTTCTATTTGCTACTATTGCCAAGGTTTAGGTGGAAATTGAAGGTTTGCCGTTTGATTGTAGTACCCATTTTCTCCTAGTTGCCAGGGTGGCGCTAGACAGCCGGAACATTGTTTGTGAGATTTTTGTAGATAGTGGAGCAGCTGTCAATCTCATTGATAATCAATTTGCAACAATGCATGGTTTCCAGGTGTGCACTTTGGAAAAGGATGTACCTGTTTTTGCTATCGATTTCGCTTCAGTTTCTCAAAGATCATTAAAGGGCATAGTTCACAATATCCGTTTGACTGTTGGTGGCGCTCATGTTGAGGATATGTCATGTTTCGTCTTAAACGGATTACCTACTCCTCTAGTGTTGGGGCTACCCTGGCTCACTAAACATAACCCCACCATTGATTTGCAAGCAAGGCAAATAAATGGCTGGAGTGAGTTTTGCACAGAGAATTGCCTCATGGTGTCTCTTTCAGAGGTTTCTACCAAGATTGTGCCATCTTTTCTCTCTGAATTTTCAGATGTGTTTACCGAGAGTGGTGACCAGGAGTTGCCCCAGCACAGGGAGTACGACTGCCCTATTGATCTCATCCCAGGTGCCAAGCTGCCAAAATCACGATTATACATTCTCTCCCAACCTGAAAGAGTCGCTATGCGTACTTACAGTATATCTCTGAGAGCCTGAGAAAGGGACATATCCGACTTCTTGTTAAGAAAAAAAATACTTCTTTAAGACCTTGTCTGGATTTCAGGGAGCTGAACCGTATCACGATTCGCGACCCATATCCGCTTCCTCTGATCCCGGACCTGTTTAACCAGATAGTTGGAGCTAAAGTTTTTTCTAAGTTGGATTTAAGAGGGACATACAACCTAGTCAGGGTCAGGGAAGGGGACAAATGGAAGACGGCCTTCAATACCCCTGAGGGTCATTTCAAGAATTTGGTTATACCCTTTGGTTTAATGAATGCTCCAGCCGTCTTCCATCATTTTGTGAACAACATTTTTTATCATTTAATGGGGAAATTTGTACTGGTGTATCTAGATGACATTTAGATTTTTCCTCCTGATTTCAAGACTCATTGGGACCACCTATGTCAGGTCTTGCTGATTCTGCGGGAGAATAAATTGTACGCTAAACTGGAGAAATGTGTGTTTGCGGTTCCGGAGATTCAATTTCTTGGTTTTCTTCTCTCCGTTTCTGGTTTTCGGATGGACCCTGAGAAGGTCCGCGCTGTGCTTGATTGTGAGCTTCCTGAGAATCAGAAGGCACTGATGCGGTTTTTGGTTTTGCCAATTATTACAGAAAGTTCATTTTAAATTATTCCACTGTTGTTAAGCCACTCACTGATATAACTAAAAAGGGGGTGGATTTTTCCTTATGATCGGTAGATGCGCTTTAAGACTTTTCTAGTATTAAAGAGTGTTTTGCTTCCGCTCCCATTTTGGTACAACCTGATGTCTCTCTACCTTTTATTGTTGAGGTGGATGCTTCTGAGGTGGGTGTGGGTGCGGTCTTATCCCAGGGTCCCTCTCCTGCCAAATGGCGACCGTGTGCCTTTTTCTCAAGGAAACTCTCCTCTGCAGAGAGAAATTATGATGTGGGAGATAGAGAGTTGTTGGCCATCAAATTAGCTTTTGAGGAATGGTGCCATTGGTTAGAGGGAGCCAGATACCGTAGTACCGTGTTTACCGACCATAAGAATCTGGCCTACTTGGAATTGGCCAAGCGTCTGAAGCCGAGATAGGCCAGATGGTCTTTGTTCTTTTCTAGGTTTAATTTTGCTGTTACGTTCCGCCCTGGGGTTAAAAATGTGAAGGCGGATGCCCTGTCACGTTGTTTTCCGGGAGGGGGGAACTTTTAAGACCCGGGTCCCATTTTGGCTGAAGGGGTGGTCGTCTCTGCTCTTTATCCTGATATGGAGGCAGAGGTTCAGGCAGCCCAGGCAGAGGCTCCTGATCTTTGTCCTCCTGGGAGGTTGTTTGTGCCTCTCGCTTTACAATACAAGGTTTTTAAGGAGCACCACGATACTGTCCTTGCTGGGCACCCGGGGAGTAGGGCCACAGTGGATCTCATTGCTCGGAGATTCTGTGGCCAGCTCTTCGTAAGACGTTTGAAGGTTTTGTGGCAGCCTGCGAGACCTCTGCTCGTGCCAGGGTCCCTCATTCACGGCCATCGGGTTCTTTCCTCCCGTTACCCATTCCTTCCCGTCCTTGGACGCATCTGTCCATGGACTTCATTACGGACCTGCCTCATTCCTCGGGGAAGACTGTAATTCTGGTGGTAGTGGACCGTTTTAGAAAAATTGCGCATTTCATTCTCTTTCCTGGGTTACCCAATGCTAAGACGCTTGTTGATCACATTGTTAAATTGCATGGCATTCCTTCAGGCATCGTTTCTGATAGGGGCACGCAATTTGTTTCCAGATTGTGGAAGGCCTTCTGTTCTTGCTTGGGGGTTCGGTTGTCATTCTTTTCTGCTTTTCACCCGCAGTTGAATGGTCAGACCAAACGTGTCAATCAGAATCTGGAGACATATCTGTGCTGTTTTGTGGTGGAGAATCAGGAAGATTGGTATTCTTTTTTGTCCTTTGCTGAGTTTGCTTTAAATAACAGTCGCCAGGAGTCCTCTAATAAGTGACCATTTTTTAGTGCATATCGGTTTCATCCGCAGTTTGGACATTCTCTGGAGAGGGGTCTTCTTGTTTACCTGATGAGGAGAGATTTTCCTTGTCTTTGTAATTTATTTGGCAAAAGATTCAGGGTAATCTGAAGAGGATGAGTGAGAGATATAAGCGTGTGGCGGATAAGAGACGTGTGCCCGGTCCAGACCTGAATGTGAGTGATCTAGTGTGGTTGTCCACAAAGAATATCAAACTGAAGGTTCCCTCCTGGAAGTTGGGTCCTAAGTTTATTGGGCCTTACAAAATCTTGTCCGTCATCAATCCCGTTGCCTTCCGTCTTGATCTTCCTCAGACTTGGAAGATCCATAAGGTTTTCCACAGGTCCCTATTAAAACCTTATGTCCAACCCACTGTACCCTCCTCTTTTCCTCCTCCTCCGATTTTGTTGATGGTAATCAACAATTCAATTTCAGGTCTCTAGGATTGTGGATTCTCGCATTATCCGCAGTTCTCTTCATTACCTCGTTCATTGGGAGGGTTATGGTCCTGAGGAGAGGATGTGGGTCCTAGTCGCGGACATTAACCACCTCAGCTCCCCTAGCTTAAACCCCTTCAATGACCAGACCACTTTTTGCAATTCTGCACTACACTACTTTCACGGTTTATTGCTCGGTCATACAACTTACCACCCAAATGAATTTAACCTCCTTTTCTTCTCACTAATAGAGCTTTCATTTGGTGGTATTTCATTGCTGCTGACATTTTTACTTTTTTTGATATTAATCAAAATTGACCGAAAGTTTTGCAAATAAATGACATTTTTCACTTTCTATATTTCTATATAAATTTTTCTCTAAATGTATTGTTCTTCATGTCTTTGATAAAAAAAAATGCAATAAGTGTATAATTATTAGTTTGGGTAAAAGTTATAGCGTTTGCAAACTATGGTGCAAAAATTTGAATTTACGCACTTTGACTTTCTGAGCACTTGTCATGTTTCCTGAGGTTCTACAATGCCCAGACAGTAGAAACACCCCACAAATGGCCCCATTTCTGAAAGTAGACACCCTAAGGTATTCGCTGATTGGCATAGTGAGTTCATGGAAGTTTTTATTTTTTGTCACAAGTTAGCAGAAAATGATTTTTTCTTTTTTTTTCTTACAGAGTCTCATATTCCACTAACTTGTGACCAAAAATAAAATTTTACATGAACTCACCATACCCCTCACGGAATACCTTGGGGTGTCTTCTTTCCAAAATGGGGTCACTTGTAGGGTATTTTAGGGGACCTAAAGCCTGAGAAGTAGTTTGGAATCCAAATGTGTAAAAAATGCCCTGAGAAATCGTAAAGATACTCATTGTAATTTGGGCCCCTTTGCCCACCAAGGCTGTAAAATAGTGTCGCCCATGTGGTATCGGATACTCAGGAGAAGTAGGGCAATGTGTTTTGGGGTGTATTTTTACATGTACCCATACTGTGTGAGATAAATATCTCTGTAAAAGACAACTTTTCCAATTTTTTTATACAAAGTTGTCATTTTACAGAGATATTTCTCTCACCCAGCATGGGTATATGTAAAAATACATGCCAAAACACATTGCCCTACTTCTCCTGAGTACTGTGATACCACATGTGTGACACTTTTTTGCAGCCTAGGTTCGCAAAGAGGCCCAAATTCTAATGAGTACCAATTGGGAGGGCATTTTTAGGCATTTGGATTCCAGACTTCTTCTCACGCTTTAGGGCCCCTAAAATGCCAGGGCAGTATAAATACCCCACATGTGACCCCATTTTGGAAATAAAAGGTATTCAGTGAGGGGCATGGCAAGTTCACAGAAGGGTTTTTTTGGGCACAAGTTAGCGGAAATAGTTTTTTTTGGTTTTTTCTCACAATGTCTCCCTTTCCGCTAACTTGTGACAAAAAGTTCAATCTTTCATGGACTCAATATGCCCCTCAGCGATTACCTTGGGGTGTCTACTTTCTGAAATGGGGTCATTTGTGGGTGTGTTTGCTGTTCTGGCATTTTTGGCGGGGGTAAATTGTGAGAAACCCTGTAAAGCCTAAAGGTACTCGTTGGACTTTCGGCCCCTTTACACACCTAGGCTGCAAAAAAGTGCCACACATGTGGTATCACCGTACCCAGGAGAAGTAGAGGAATGTGTTGTGGGGTGTATTTTTACAAATACCCATGCTGGGTAAGAGAAATATCTCTGTAAAATGACAACTTTGTATAAAAAAATGGGAAAAGTTGTCTTTTACAGAGATATTTATCTCACCCAGCATGGGTATATGTAAAAATACACCCCAAAACACATTGCCCTACTTCTCCTCAGTATGTCGATACCACATGTGTGACACTTTTTTGCAGACTAGGTGCACAAAGGGCCCCAAATTCCTTTTAGGAGGGCATTTTTAGACATTTGGATTCCAGACTTCTCACGCTTTAGGGCCCCTAAAATGCCAGGGCAGTATAAATACCCCACAAGTGACCCCATTTTGGAAAGAAGACACCCTAAGGTACTCCGTGAGGGGCATGGCGAGTTCCTAGAATATTTTAATTTTTTTTGGCACACATTTGGAAAATGTATTATTATTAATTATTTTTATATTTATTAATTAATAATATATTTTATTTATTATTATTTTTTTTTTCTCTTACAAAGTCTCATATTCCACTAACTTGTGACAAAAAATAAAATTTTACATGAACTCGCCATGCCCCTCAAGAAATACCTTGGGGTGTCTTCTTTCTAAAATGGGGTCACTTGTGGGGTATTCATGCTGCCCTGTGGCATTTTAGGGGCCCTAAGCGTGAGAAGTCTGGAATATAAATGTCTAAAAATGTTTACGCATTTGGATTCCGTGAGGGGTATGGTGAGATTTTATTTTTTGTCACAAGTTAGTGGAATATGAGACTTTGTAAGAAAAAAATAAAATAAATATTTTTCGCTAACTTGTATAAAATAAAATCTTCTATGAACTCGTCATGCCCCTCAAAAGTGATCTTTATAGCGCCGCAGCAATTTTACGGTATTTCTGCAGTGATCGAAAAAAATATATATTCTGTCACTGCGGTGGGGCAGACTGAACGGAAGTGTGCGCACAAGATCAGGCCTGATCGGGCGAACACTACGTTTTTTGTAGAGCCTATAGAACATGTCCAATTAATTGCGGACAAGAAAAGGCATTTTCTATATAGTTCTGGCAATGTGCGGATTCGCAAAATGCAGAAAGCACATTGCCGGTGTCCGTGTTTTGCAGATCCGCGGTGTCCGTGTTTTGCAGATCCGTGGATCCGCAAAACACATACGGATGTTTGAATGGAGCCTTACAGGGGGGTGATCAATGGCAGGGAGGTGATCAAGGGTTAATAAGGGGTTAATAAGTGACAGGGGGGTGTAGTGTAATGTGGTGCTTGGTGCTACTTATTACAGAGCTGCCTGTGTCCTCTGGTGGTTGATCCAAGCAAAAGGGACCAGGTAGCAGGTATATCAGACGCTGTTAACAAAACAGCGTATGATATACCTTTCCAGGGTTAAAAATATCGCATCTACAGCCTGCCAGCGAATGATTGCCACTGGCAGGCTGTAGATCGACTGGTTTACCTTCCGATCCTGTGAATGCGCTCTCCTGTGTGTACGCGTTCATAGGAAATCACGCCTCTCGCGAGATGATGCGTCCAGGAGGAATAACCCAGCCGCCCGCAGGATGCATTCCTGCGTTAGGCGGTCGGGAGCTGGTTAAGGCCACTCGTTTCATCAGGGCTTTCAATAGGTCTCATCCTGATAAGGTGGGCTCTGAGTTTCCGGAGTCCACCCGTAGAGGGAGGAGTACTGTCACCGCCAGTTCTGTGAGAAGGTCTGACAGACATTCTTCTCTACCTCTTGTATGACGTTCTTTGTTTTGGTTTCACTTTGATCTCCTTTCCTTCTTCCAGGTGTCACTTATTTAGAATATTCGTCTTCCTTTATATTCCCTCCCATACTGCCTCACTTTGCGGTTTATACTACTTCCTGGATGAAGTGTTCACTGCAGGAGGCTGCTGCTGCTGTTTGCTCAGATAAGTCTTTTCCTTTATTGTGTTTCCTTGCTGACTTGATTCTAGGTGACCCTGACTCCCTCCGTATTAAGTGCAGGGAGCCTGTGGTCGTGTCCCTTCACTATTATAGGGTTTTCAGGTGTCACACAGTCTTAGGTGCGTCGGCATGCAATCGTCTACCATTGAGACCCTTGCATGTGTATAGCAGTCAGGGAGAGCTCTTAGGGTTTTAAAGGGCTCACCTATATGCTCCTTAGTTTGGGATCAAGCCAGTCGGTTGTATTTTTATAAGTTCCAGCTATCTGCAAATTCATCTGTGACACTGGGCCTGGGGCGGATAGCAGTTTGGCGCATGTCCTTCCACCACCGAGGATTGCAGGGCACTTCATTTTGCCTCCTGTTGCTTCCTCCTCATACTCCACTTCCTCATCCTCTACTGCCTCCTCATCCGGTCAGCGTAACACCTTCACCATCAACTTCAGCACAGCCAGGGGTAAACGACAGCAGGCTGTTTTAAAACTTATCTGTTTGGGGGACAAAACCCACACCGCGCAGGAGCTGTGGACGGGCCTTGAACAACAGACCGATGAGTGGTTGGTGCCAGTGAGCCTCAAGCCCGGTCTGGTGGTGTGCGATAATGGGCGAAATCTCGTAGCAGCTCTGGGACTAGCCAGTTTGACGCACATCCCTTGCCTGACGCATGTGTTGAATTTGGTGTACAGAGGTTCCTTAAAAATTACCCTGATATGTCAGAGCTGCTGCAGAAAGTGTGGGACATCTGTGCACGCTTTCTGCATTCTCACCCTGCTGCTGCTTGCCTGTCAGCGCTGCAGCGTAACTTCAGCCTTCCTGATCACCACCTCATATGCGACCTGCCCACATGGTTGAACTCCACCTTGCACATGCTGGCCAGACTGTGCGAGCAGCAGCAGACGATAGTGGAGTTTCAGCTTGCACGGGTGAGTCGCTCGATGGAACAGCACCACTTCACCACCAATGACTGGGCCTCCATGCGAGACCTGTGTTCCTTCTTGAGCTGTTTCAAGTACTCCACCAACATGGCCAGTGTAGATGACGCCGTTCTCAATGTTGCTATCCCACTTCTATGCCTCCTTGAAAAAACGCTTCTGGAGATGATGGAAGAGGATGTGGCACAGGAGGAGGAAGAGGGATCATTTTGTAGGGTTTCCGGAAAGTCATTCTCAAGTGGCTCCGAGGATGGGTTCCTGCACCCACAAATGGCAGGTACACAATTGTCCAGCCTGGGCACAGTTCTGGAGGATGATGAGGTGGAGGATGAGGAGGAGGAGATGGAGGAGGAGGAACCATGATTACAGCAGGGTGGCACCCAGACCAGCTCATGGCCATCACTGGTGCATGGCTGGGGGGATACAGAGGACACAGACAATACAACTCCCACAGAGGACAGATTGTTGTTGCCTCTGGACAACCTGGCACACATGAGCGATTATATGCTGCAGTGTCTCTGCAATTACCGCCGAGTTGCCCACATTCTAACTTGTGCTGACTACTGGGTAGCGGTGCTGCTGGATCACCGTTACAAGAACAACGTACCATCCTTAATTCTGTCACTGGAGCGTGATCGTAAGATGCGCGAGAACAAGAGCAACCTGGTAGACGCGCTGCTGGTGGCATTCCCACCTGACAGCAGGGACACAGTGGAAGCACAAGGCGAAGGCCGAGGAGGAGGAAGAGGTCACCAACGCAGCTGGGGGACCACCAGCACCTCAGAAGGCAGAGTTAGCATGTCAGAAATGTGGAAAAGCTTTGTTAGCACGTCACAACAGCCAGCACCACCAGCTGATATGGAACGTATTAGCAGGAGGCAGCATTTCAGCAACATGGTGGAGCAGTATGTGTGCACATGCCTACACGTACTGAATGACGGGTCTGCCCCCTTCAACTTCTGGGTCTCCAAATTGGGCACATAGCCTGAGCTTGTCCTTTATGTCTTGAAGGTGCTGGCCTGCCCTGCAGCCAGTGTATTGTCTGAATGTGTGTTTAGCACGGCAGGGGGCGTTATCACAGACAAGCACAGCTGCCTGTCCACAGCCAATGTGGACTAGCTCATGTTCATTAAAATGAACCAGGCATGGATCCCACAGGACTTGTCCATACCTTGTGCAGAATAGACATGTATACCTTCCTTACCCCGCCATTGTTATACTCCAGCGCAATTGCTCATTGTTGTATTTTTTATATTTCACACTCTTTTGGGGTGTACCCTATTTTAAACAAAATTTTTTAAAATAAATAAATAAAAATTTAATTAAAAACCAGTGTTGGCTACCTCGTCCTCCTTCACCGCCGCTTCCACCTGCACCTCTAGGTCCACCGCCTCCTCAACCTTCTATTCCTCATGGACCTTCACCTCCTAGATCTAGATTATTAATTTTAATTTTTACGTATTTTATTTTAAGTCATTTCACAAATTTGTCTGATACATTGTTGAGTGACATATCCCAAATTTATGGCTGTGATATACCCCTGTTCTACCTAGTAGACAGGGAAAAACATTTCACTAATTTGACTGTTATATTGTTGGGTGAAATTCCCAAATTTATGGCTGTGATATACCCCTGCTCTACATAGTGGACAGGAAAATACATTTCACTAATTTGTCTGTTACATTGTCGGGTGAAATTCGTGATTTTTTGACTGTGATATACCCCTTGCTCTACATTGTGGACCGGGAAATACATTTCACTAATTTGTCTGTTACATTGTCAGGTGAAATTCACCAATTTTCGGCTGTGATATACCCCTGCTCTACCTATTAGACTGGGAAATATTTTTCACTAATTTGTCTGTTACATTGTCGGGTGAAATTCACAATTTTTTGGCTGTGATATACCGCTGCTTTACCTAGTTGACAGGGAAATACAATTGACTAAATTGTCTGTTAGATTGTTGGGTGACATTCACCAATTTTTGGCTGTCATATACCCCTGCTCTACCTAGTGGACAAGGAAATACATTTCACTAATTCATCTGTTACAAGTTGGGTGACAAATGCTCATCTTTCGCGCTAGAAAATACATTTGCGGCCTACACTGCATTTAGGACAGAACGAATGGTGAGGCCAGAACAAGTACAGACTATAGAAGTTTTGGGGATGACAGTGCCTACAGTTCCTTTGCATTATCTCCCACTCAGTCTCCTGCTTATAGATCAGAGTTTGCCCCTTCAGCCCATGGTCATCTGTCTTTCAACTCACCCCCTTGCAAATCAGGCAAGCAGTCTGATCCCCAAGTCATGCAGCAGTCTGTTATGCTTTTTGATGACCCTGCTGGTTGGGTTTCCGTGGGCCATCCACATAGCCCTGCACCAGAAGTGGAAGAGATTGAGTGCACTGATGCCCAACCACTTATGTTTCAGGATGAGGACATGGGAAGACCACCACAGCACGTCTCTGATGATGACAAAACACAGGTGCCAACTGCTGCGGCCATCTGCAGTCTGCAGACCAATAAGGAGGCCAGGGGTAAAGAGTGGGTAGAGGATGATGTGGAGGATAATGAGGTACTAGACCTGCTCTGCATAGGTGACAGGGACCTAAATAAAATAAAAATTGTCTGCTACATTTACAGGTGACACTTTACCAATTTTGCCGTATACAAACCGCTGCTCTGCATAGGTGACAGGGACCTAATTTTTGTAAAATCGTCTGTTCAATTGGTGGGTGACATGGACAGGGACTTAAATTTCTAAAATTTGTCTTTAATTGACACGCGCCCCCTTCTTTCATTCAATCCTTCCGCTTTAACAACTTGTCCCACATTTCCGCGCGGTAACATTTCAGCCATTGACCTCTCTTGGAAGTGTTATCCTTTTCTCACACTTCCTCTCCGGCATGGAATCCTGATTCCCCTTTACCCTTGATCACCATGGTAGGCGCAGAAAAGAACATCAAAAGTTGATAGAGCAGATATCCAATTGGATCGTGGATATCACGGGGACGTGCGATCAGGCAGAAGTTATCTAGAGTCATCCAGGTGTTAGTTCAACTCTATTTGGGGCCTGTACTCCAATGGCGTGCAGTAAAATTGATATCCAATGACCATCTAATATACCCCCAGCTTACATAATTACTTTATCTTTTCTCTCCGGTGAATGCCTAATTTTTGAGGCCTATACTCCACTGGCCTGCAGTAAAATTGTTATCCACTGACCGTCTAATAAACCTTTAGCCACATAATCATTTGATCTTTTCTGTCCGGGTAATGCCTAATGTTTAGGGCCTGTACTCCACTGGCCTGCAGTAAAATTGTTATCCGATGACCGTCTAATATACCTCCAGCCACATAATTAGAGATGTCGCGAACATAAAATTTTCCGTTCGCAAACAGCGAACGCGAATTTTCGCAAATGTTCGCGAACGGGCGAACCAGGCGAACCGCCATTGACTTCAATGGGCAGGCGAATTTTAAAACCCAAAGTTGTTTCAAGTGGACTAACACCTGGACTGTGGCATGCCAGAGGGGGATCCATGGCAAAACTCCCATGGAAAATTACGTAGTTGACGCAGAGTCGGGTTTTAATCCATAAAGGGCATAAATCACCTAACATTCCTAAATTGTTTGGAATAACGTGCTTTAAAACATCAGGTATGATGTTGTATCGATCAGGTAGTGTAACGGTTACGCCCGCTTCACAGTGATAGACCAAACTCCCTGTTTAACGCACCGCAAACAACCGCAAACTCCCCATTTGCACAAGGTTGGATACCAAGCTAGCCATGTCCCGTTCCTTGTCCTCACTGATGTCATTGAAGGTCTCTTCCTCCACCCAGCCACGTACAACACCAAGGGTCCCCGAAAGGTGACAACAAGCCCCCTGGGATGCCTGCTGTGTTTGGTCTTCCACCTCCTTAAAGCCACCTTCTTCCTCCTCTGACTCCTCTTCTTCAAACTCCTCTCTCTGTGTTACCTCTCTCTGCGTTATTATAAGGTGTGTTAAGTAGTACTATTCCTATCAGTTTAATCCCTGTTACGTCCCCTATCAGGGGACTTGTATATGGCATCAATTTTAGAAACCGGGAGATGGAAAAAGATGCTTGGTCGGCCCTCCTACTTCAAATTTGGGGCACTGCGCATGCAATCGAATGTGCCACCATATAGGAGCGGTGTGTTAAGTAGTACTATTCTTATCAGTTTAATCCCTGTTATGTTCCCTATCAGGGGACATGTATATGGCATCGATTTTAGAAACCGGGAGATGGAAAAAGATGCTTGGTCGGTCCTCCTACTTCAAATTTGGGGCACTGCGCATGCAATCGAATGTGCCACCAGATATGAGCGGCGTGTTAAGTAGTACTACTCTTATCATTAGGAGAATCTTTGTCTCTAAAAGAGTGTCTGTGAAGATGTGTGTTTTGTAACAATTATTCACCTCTTTGGTATAACAGGAGGTACTGATATCTCTGTGAGCAAAACAAGGCCATTGAAGTTATTTTTGATGCATAAATAAACAGTGTGGGAAACATTCAAAGAGACGCCTAGAGGTCTGTCTCTAATTGCTACAAGTGTCAGAATTAATCCCTAAAGCTTTGAATTAAAGCTTTTAAGGTCAAAATGTATAGAATATGTTTTATTCAGACTTACATACGTTAACCCTTTATACTATGATGTAAATAGCTTACACAGCAGTGCCACCTAGGTATCAGTAGGTGACATTACAACAGTAACAAAAGTGAATTCTGGGTAAGGCTATGATGTCACATTTTTATCAATGGTCACGCCCATCCGACAATGATTGGAAAGTTCCAAACTAGGAAGGTGCGTCTAACTGATGAGTTTGTGATCATAAACCATACACAGGGGGAGAAAGGACACGCAAAAAAGAGGAGAGAGAAGAGAAGTTGAGCTCTCTAGAGGGGTCTATCAGGATGAAAGCCATGGTGAGATGCACTATGATGGACCACCCAGCTTTCCTTGGAGCAGAAGTGAGATTTCTACTAGGACTTGGTAAGAGACACAGAAAATGATATTTCATTTTATTAATACTAATTTGATAGTGTGGGTGAAATTATACCATCTAGATTGGCGAATAAATAAATATATTAATTAATTGATATCATCTCCATATTAAGATGTAGTCTTAGGATATTGTGAGGCCTCATTCTACCTGCAGAAGAATCATGACTTATAATTTAGCAAAGGATTAAATGATTGCTTTTATATATACGCTGTGAGCCTGACACACACGCTGGCAGGCAACTGCAATTTGATGAAAGAGCAGACTGATGTTCTAGCCCTAAGACTGATGTTCTAGCCCTAAAAAGGGCTTTTTGGGGTGCTGTCCTTACAGCAGAGATCAGATAAGTCCTTCAAGACTGCAGTGGACACTGAGTACACTTGCCTAGTTATCGATTTCCCTATTAAATCAGCAGCAGCTACACTGTCCCTCCTCTCACTAAGAATGCAGCTTCCAAATGAATCTAAAATGGATGCTGTCCAGGAGGTGGGAGGGTCTGGGAGGGAGGGTCTGCTGCTGATTGGCTGGAATGTGTCTGCTGACTGTGAGGTACAGGGTCAAAGTTTTTTCAATGATGATGTATAAGGGGCGGACCGAACATTGCATATGTTCGCCCGCTGCGGCGAACGCGAACAAGCTATGTTCGCCGGCGAATAGTTTGGGATATCTCTACACATAATCACTTCATGTTTTCTGTCGGGTGAATGCCTAATGTTTGGGGCCTATACTCCACTGACCTGCAGTAAAATCTATATACAATGACTGTCTAATATACCTCCAGCCATATAATCAATTGATCTTTTGATCAATTGAGCTGTACGGTGAATGCATAATTTTTGGGATTTGTAATCTAACTGGCCTACAGTAAAATTGTTATATGCTGACCGTCTAATATATCTCCAGCCACATAATCACTTGATTTTTCTGTCCGGTGAATGCCTAATTTTTGGAGCCTATACTCCACTGGCCTGGAGTAAAATTTTTATCCACTGACCATCTAATATACCTCCAGCCACATAATCATTAGATTTTTTCTGTCCGGTTAATGCCTAATGTTTAGGGCCTATACTCCACTGTCCTGCAGTAAAATTGATATCCGATGACCGTCTAATATACCTCCAGCCACATAATCAGTTGATCTTTTCTGTACGGTGAATGCATAATTTTTGGGGCCTGTAATCTAACTGGCCAACAGTAAAATTGTTATCTGATGACCGTCTAATATACCTCCAGCCACATAGTCCCTTGATGTTTTCTGTCTGGTGAATGCCTAATGTTTGGGGCCTATATTTCACTGGCCTTTAGTAAAATTGTTATCCACTGACCGTCTAATATACTTCCAGCCACATAATCACTTGATGTTTTCTATATGGTGAATGCATAATTTTTGGGGCCTCGGAGGAATGCAACACCTGTGACGACCACGTGTTATTGAATTTCACCTATTATCATTTGGTGTTTATTTAAGAGGGGGGGTTTAATTAGCATGTTTTTAATCCAATTTTATATTTTTAGTTCTTTTGACATGTATTTGTACTGGCCTATAGTAAAATTGTTATCCAATGACCGTCTAATATACCTCCAGCCACATATTCACTTGATCTTTTCTGTACAGTGAATGCATAATGTTTATGGCCTGTACTTCACTAGCCTGTAGTAAAATTGATATCTAATGACTGTCTAATATACCTCCAGTCACATAATCACTTCATGTTTTCTGTCCAGTGAATGTATTATCACAGCTTGAAAATGCTTTTAGAAGATAGCCAAGAGATTTCCATCTATTCTTCCTTTCAAATGTCTAGTTCTGTGAGATTTTGGAGCTCTTTTGCATTCACTGCTCTTTTGAGGTCTATCCACAGATCTTAAATGAAGTTCAGATCAGGGGACTGTGAGGGCCATGGTAAAACCTTCATCTTGCACCTGCTGAGGTAGTTTCAAGTTGCCATTTTTACAGTTTGAAATGTAATTTAAAAACGGCAGTTAACAAAAACTGTGGAGGTCAAGAATAGGTCTGGAAGACAAAAAAAAAAAATCAGACAGCTGCTCACAGTATTTGCTAGAAAGGCAAATCAGAAACCTCATTGGCTGAAAAAGACCTTCGGGAACATTTTACAGAATGTGCACAAATATGTCCTTTATGGAAAAGACATCAGAAGAAAACTTCTCCTGCATCCTCACCAAAAAACTGGGCATCAGAAGTTTGCAAAAGAACATCTAAACAAGCCTGATGCATTTTGAAACATGTCCTGTAGACCGATGAGGTTAAAATAGATTTATTTGGCCACAATGAGCAAAGGTACAGTGCATATGTTTAATTTGTGCTGCAGAATGAGACTAAAACATTTCAAAAGACTGATTGGACACTGTTCCTAATACTGTAAATAGGTGTAACTGATGCCCATCTACTACACTTAACATACACCACAGGGTCTGCTGATCACAGTGCCACAATAAACACCAAGGAATAGGACAGAGAAAAACATATTGAAAATCTGAAACATATTGTAATCCCCCTCCTATCCCCCAACATGTTTCGGTGCAACCCCAGTCTTTAGGGGCAAAGCATCACACAGTACATTTATAATAATAAACTACATCATATGTGTGCAGATGTTTATTTATCAGAGTATTTTCCTCAATAAATGTTATGTTTTGGAAAAATGAAAGTGTAAGATAAGAAAGATATCATTGACATTGCACAGGAAATTAAATTCTTTTATTTCTATTTGTATGTAAGTTCAGTTGAAGTGAAGATTATTTTGCCTCTTCAGTATTCTGAACACCTAAGCACAGTAACTTCTCAAATATTTAATAAAGTCTGAGAGATCTAAATCTGAGAAAGGATAAAGACAAGAAAGAGCCCACAAATAGTGATGAGCGAGCACCAAAGTGTTCAGGTGTTCGAGTATTCGGTCCGAACACATAGTGCTATTCGTGCGCTCGAGCCGAGCACCCGAGTATAATGGAAGTCGAAGGGAGACAACCAGGCACCCCCTGCTCGGATAAGGGGAGGGTGCCTGGTTCATAGGAAAAGGTCTGAAAGTGATGGAAACACCTCTGAAATCAATCAGTAACAGCAGGGGGACCATGTCCGGATGCATCTTGGAATCAAAATGTCGATGCTGGGAACCATGTTGTACGCCACTTTTACAGACTGACATAAAAACGCCCAAAACCTCGCCCCCCCTTCAAAAAAATAGAGGAAAAATTGTTGGGAAACATTCTTTCCCGTATATTCAATTGTGTATACAGTGTAAGTGCTGCAAATAAAAACAAGGAAGAAGCACTCCGATACAGCATAAATGAGGGCCTCATTCACATAGTGAGCAGACTGCATAAAACATTACAGGTGAGGGTTTACAGGTGAGCAGACCATATATATCATTAGAGGTGAGAGCCTACCGGTGAGCAGACCGTATAAAACATTAGAGGTGAGGGCCCGAAGGTGAGCAGACCGTATAAAACATTGGAGATGAAAGCCTGAACGTGAGCAGACGCTATAAAAAATTGTAGTGAGGGCCTACAGGCGAGCAGACCATATAAAACATTAGAGGTGAGGGCCTACCGGTGAGCAGACCACATAAAACATTGGAGGTGAGGGCCTGAAGGTGAGCGGACCCTATAAAACATTGTAGTGAGGGCCTACAGGTGAGCAGACCATATAAAACATTGGAGGTGAGGGCTTGAAGGTGAGCGGACCCTTTAAAACTTTGTAGTGAGGGCCTACAGGTGAGCAGACTGTATAAAACATTAGAGGTGAGGGCCTGAAGGTGAGTGGACCCTAAAAAACATTGTAGTGACGGCCTACAGGTGAGCAGGCCATATAAAACAATAGAGGTGATGGCCTACTGGTGAGCAGACCTATATAAAACATTGGAGGTGAGGGCCTGAAGGTGAGCGGACCCTATAAAACATTATAGTGAGGGCCTACAGGTGACCAGACCTGTATAAAACATTGGAGGTGAGGGCCTGAACATGAGCGGACCCTATAAAACATTGTAGTGAGGGTCTACAGGTGAGCAGACCGTATAAGACATTAGAGGTGAGGGCCTGGTCAAGACAATCTCCTGAACTCCAAACTGAATGTCAGAATGGGAAAGAAAGGTGATTTAAGCGTGGCATGGTTGTTGGTGCCAGACGGGCAGGTCTGAGTATTTCACAATCTGCTCAGTTACTGGGATTTTCACGCACAACCATTTCTAGGGTTTACAAAGAATGGTGTGAAAAGGGAAAAACATCCCGTATGCGTCAGTCCTGTGGGCGAAAATGCCTCGTTGATTCTAGAATTCAGAGGAGAATGGGCCTACTGATTAAAGCTGATAGAAGAGCAACGTTGACTGAAATAACCACTCGTTACAACCGAGGTATGCAGCAAAGCATTTGTGAAGCCACAACACGCACAACATTGAGGCGGATGGGCTACAATAGCAAAAGACCCCACCGGGTACCACTCATCTCCACTACAAATAGGAAAAAGAAGCTACAATTTGCACAAGCTCACCAAAATTGGACTGTTGAAGACTGGAAAAATGTTGCCTGGTCTGATTAGTCTCGATTTCTGTTGAGACATTCAAATGGTAGAGTCCGAATTTGGCGTAAACAGAATGAGAACATGTATCCATCATGTGTTGTTACCACCACTGTGCAGGCTGCTGGTGGTGGTGTAATGGTGTGTGGGATGTTTTCTGGGCACACTTTAGGCCCCTTAGTGCCAATTGGCCATTGTTTAAATGCCACGGGCTACCTGAGCATTGTTTCTGACCATCTCCATCCCTTCATGACCACCATGTACCCATCCTCTGATGGCTACTTCCAGCAGGATAATGCACCATGTCACAAAGCTCAAATCATTTCAAATTGGCTTCTTGAACATGACAATGAGTTCACTGTACTAAAATAGTCCCCACAGTCACCAGATCTCAACCTAATAGAGCATCTTTGGGATGTGGTGGAACAGGAGCTTCGTGCCCTGGATGTGCATCCCTCAAATCTCCATCAACTGCAAGATGCTATCCTATCAATATGGGCCAACATTTCTAAAGAATGCTATCAGCACCTTGTTGAATCAATGCCACGTAGAATTAAGTCAGTTCTGAAGGCAAAAGGGGGTGCAACACCGTATTAGTATGGTGTTCCTAATAATTATTTAGGTGAGTGTATATATATATATATATACGTTAACTGTCTAATGTTATACAACCAAGCACAGAGCACAGCAATGACACTGCTGTCTCTTTCATAACTGCAATAAACTTTAGAAAATAGTTGCTGGGGAGGTTCTTATATAGTAAGGGGTAGGCAACTTTTCTATTGTTTGCTAGGGATGTTGCTAAGATGTGACAAAGCCTTCTGATTAGCGCACAAGCTAGAAGAAGGGAGGGATGATCACCTGCTGTGTACTGTATTAAAAAAAAATATGGAAAAATTAATATTCTTCATTACGAATATATAGCACTATATTTTAAGTTTTCGCAAATTCTCGAAGTGCCGATATTCACAAAAAAAATTGTAATACGAAAATTCGTGCTCAACACTATCCAATAGGCCTCTCGCTGTCTAAGCAATAATTTACAATTGCCTTCCCTCCGTGGATAGGGAACATGTTTAAATATCTGGAATCTCAATTGACTAATTTGGTGTCTTGCATGAATAAAGTGATAGGGTATAGGAAGTTCGGATTTGTTACAGCATATATCAGATTTGTGTTTACAGATGCAGTCTCGCACACTCTGGGAAGTTTCCCAAATGTATGCGAGACTGCATGGACACTTAATCATTATACCAATGATGTAGCACAAGTAAAAAAAAAACTTTTATGTTATATACTTTCCCAGAGTGTGGATATAAATTCCGATATATGGGGGTAGAATTTACCAAGCAGTGGCCAATGTTTTTGCATAATACATTGTATCCTGGGCATAAATTGGTGGTAGGTAACCACTAACAGGAGTCGTGGAGAAGATGAGGTTTTAGACACCTCTCTGTCCTGTGTCACTAAATTTACCTCCTTATTCAGGAAACCACATGGTTAACCTTGCATTAATTTTTTTTCTTTAACATTGGATCACTTACTATTTTGGCCACTCTAGTAAACTGTGATCTGGGTAGTGAATTCTTTCTATTCCTAGGATGACAACTGGAATATAACAATAACATGTTCCTATCAGTGGGTTTGGTGAATAAATCTACACTCAATTGGCCATTTGATTTTTTTTAAGTATTGTAGTATCCAGAAAATATATGTTTGTTTCATCAATATGGGCAGTGAATTGCAAATCCTGGTCAATATTGTTAAGGTAAGTATAGAACATGTCAAAAGAATCTCTATCACCTGTCCAGATACAAAAAATATAATTAATGTATCTGCGCCATATCAACGCGTCTGATTGGAATGTTGTATGAGGATATACATAGTCATCTTCAAATTTGCCCATAAACATGTTTGCATATAGGGGGAGCTACATTAGCCCCCATCGCCGCACCCTTTTTTTGCATGTTGTAATTATCACCAAACATAAAGAAATTTCTACGTAAAACCAGTTGTCAAAGCTGAATACAAAAGGACTGTTAAATTTCAGAGAGAGAAGAAGTTGTGAGAAACGCAGATATAGCCTGAATTCCCTAGTCGTGCGAAATTGAGTTATATAAATAGAGATGGCCTTGTGGTTCGCCGGGCGGTCGTTTCGCAGAGAACTTTGCTTGATCGCGGATCACTGAACATGCTAACATATGGCGATGTCCGCCGGCGCCATATTCTTTTGCATTGTGGTGAACTTGGACCCATGACACATCCACCAGGTGGGACAGGACAGCCAATTGCGAAATTTCAGCAAATGTACACACACCCCTACTCTATAAATAAACCCGATCTGGCAGCCATTTTACATTTCGTTTTTTGCCAGTGTAGGGAGAGGTTGCTGTGTGGAGCAGGGACAGACTGTTAGGAAAACCAAACCCTAGCTAATAGGGTAAAAAAAAAGTCCTTTTAAGGACTGGTATAGGTGTGCTATCGATAGGTGTGACATACTGAGGGGTGTGATATACTTATAATATACTTTCTAACATAGAAAGTATATAATAGTGCATTTGTATTGTGCAGCAGTTGTGCAGTTCTGCTGATATACTGCAGCTAGATAGAGGACAAACGCTATTCGATTAACTAATTGCAACTTGTGTGATATACCTGTTGCCTCCATCAAAAGCTGATTGAAGGGTGTGATATACCTATAATATAACTTTTAACATAGAAAATATATTATGGTGCATTTGTATTGTGCATCAATTGTGTGTGGTTCTGCTGAGATACAGCAGCTAGATAGAGGGACAAACGATATTGGAATAACTATTGGCAACTGGTGTGATATACCTGTTGCCCTAAAAAAAACTGATTAAGGGGTGCGATATACCTGCTTCCACAAAATACTGATTAAGGGGTTCGATATACCTGCTTCCACAAAATACTGATTAAGGGGTTCGATATACCTGCTTCCACAAAATACTGATTGAGGGGTGTGATACACTAGCTTCTACAAAATATTGATTGAGGACTGCGATACACCGGCTTCCACCAAATATTGATTACAGGATTTGATATATCTGCTTCCAGCAAATACTCATTTAGGGGTTCTATATACTATTTTCCACAAAATACTGATAGAGGGGATTGATATACCAGCTTTGACCAAATATAGATTGAGTATAAACCTAAAAATGTTGCTAGAAAAACAACCAAAGAATGCCCAATAAAAATATAAATACTTTATTAAATCATCAATTGATCAAAAAATTCATAAGACATTTTTGCAGAATTACTATGGAGAATAATCAGCAAAACAACCTGGATGTAGTAGTCCCCCCCGTCGGTGCCTCAAAAACCCGCCAAACAGATGGAATACATGTCTGTGCAATATGCAGTGAGGTGATTCACAAGTAGAAAGTATCAAGTAAATATCCGCTACAAGTGACTGTGATATTCAACTCACTGCACAGCCCAGTGGAGAGTTAATGTGTAATAATACAGCCCAAAAGAGTAATACTATAGAGCACATAATCGCATAACATCCATTTAATAAATCCAGATGAAATATGCCCCTATACAACAGATCATAAATAGCAGGCTGCAAAATAACAAACTCTTACACAAAAGTACCCACTGGGAACTTGAACATACCCACAGACATGATGAAGGGCTGAGACACCGAACACAAGGCAGGCAAGAACCCCGACGCGCGTTTCGCCTCAGCTTCGTCAGGAGGTTAATGAGAATGTGGCCATGGCTCCCCCTTTATACCCCTCATGTAGCTACACATATGTAAATAGTTGATATAACTCAGCTGATACCTATTAATCGAGCGCTTGTGCCCGATGATGCACGCCGAGGACATCATGGAGACGCCGCATTCATCAGGAGGAGGGGTGGAACGCAAATCTGCGTTCCAGCCCGCCTCCCAAGGAAACACAGCGGCGTCCCCACGTGACCCGGCGCACAGCGCATCCTGGCCAAGCGCTGTATCAACTCATCCGGCAGACCTGCCATACGGCTCTGAAAATGTCAGAGCCCATTCAAGTATATGGGAAATGATTTTAACCCTGAATGGAATCTACATGGGGTATATAAGGTCCAGAAATGCCACAGGACCGCTGAGTACACATAGCTAATTTCAAGGAAAATAAAAAAGAAGAAAAATGGGGGAAAATGGAGGGAAAGAAAGAAAAGGAGAGATCAGCAAGAAATAAACAAAAAATCCGCACCATATGTTTAGATTATGGGTATACGTATCCATGGTCACATAATCATGCAAAAAATCCTATTAATGCATCAGTAGTATCATGATTCTATGGAAAATTGAATAGTAAAACTATAATTCCACAGTTCCATGATTTCATACAAGTTTACAAGAATTTGACATGATAAATTTATACAAACCAGATTCCAAAAAAGTTGGGACACTATACAAATCGTGAATAAAAACTGAATGCAATGATGTGGAGGTGCCAACTTCTAATATTTTATTCAGAATAGAACATAAATCACGGAACAAACGTTTAAACTGAGAAAATGTACCATTTTAAGGGAAAAATATGATGAATCAGAATTTCATGGTGTCAACAAATCCCCAAAAAGTTGGGACAAGGCCATTTTCACCACTGTGTGGCATCTCCCCTTCTTCTTACAACACTCAACAGAGGTCTGGGGACCGAGG
Organism: Bufo gargarizans; assembly: GCF_014858855.1. Taxonomy (NCBI): domain Eukaryota; kingdom Metazoa; phylum Chordata; class Amphibia; order Anura; family Bufonidae; genus Bufo; species Bufo gargarizans. The sequence goes on from NC_058083.1 coordinate 331,714,268, forward strand.
AGACCAGTTTAGAAATAGGAATGTTCTCCTATTCTTGTCTAATACAGGCCTCTAACTGTTCAATCGTCTTGGGTCTTCTTTGTTGTACCTTCCTCTTTATGATGCGCCAAATGTTCTCTATAGGTGAAAGATCTGGACTGCAGACTGGCCATTTCAGTACCCGGATCCTTCTCCTACGCAGCCATGATGTTGTGATTGATGCAGAATGTGGTCTGGCATTATCTTGTTGAAAAATGCAGGGTCTTCCCTGAAAGAGATGACGTCTGGATGGGAGCATACCGTATTTTTCGCCCCATAAGACGCACTTTTTCTTCCCCCAAAATGGGGGAGAAATGCCCCTGCGTCTTATGGGGCGAATGCGTGCAGTTTAGAGCGAGCGGGGACTCAGGGAGGGACTGGGAGGAGGAGCTGGGGGCTGGCAATAGCGGCGGGGCGGTGCAGTCAGTGTAATATAGCACCGCCCCGCCGCTCCGGTAAAATCAGATGTCATATTGAATTTATACTTATTAAACATGCCCCCTTAGTCCTATTACTACCTTACTTCCTAATCGCGGCAGTAGAATTCCGGCAGGCCGGGCGGGCTGGCGGCAGCGTAACTCTTGTCACGTGCCTGCGCCGCCTACTTTATGAATGAAGCAGGCATTCTACACAAGCGATTAGGATGTAAGGTACCGTAGTACTAGGACTGAAGGGGCATGTTTAATTAATATTAAATGAATATGACATTCTATTTTAGTTTACTAGAGGCGGCGACGGCGGCGGGGGGGGCGGGGCGGAGGGCTGGCGATCTGTGGATGGCACAGTTATGGGCTGGGGGGGTCTGTGGATGGCACTGTTATGGGCTGGGGGTCTCTGGATGGCACATATATAACAGTGCCACCCACAGATCCCCCCCTGTAACAGTGCCATCCACAGATCCCCCCCTGTAACAGTGCCATCCAAAGATCCCCCTGTAACAGTGCAAGCCACAGATGCCCCCCATAACAGTGTCCGTCATCCACAGATGCCCCCCATAACAGTGTCCGTCATCCACAGATGCCCCCCATAACAGTGTCCGTCATCCACAGATGCCCCCCATAACAGTGTCCGTCATCCACAGATGCCCCCCATAACAGTGTCCGTCATCCACAGATGCCCCCCATAACAGTGTCCGTCATCCACAGATGCCCCCCATAACAGTGTCCGTCATCCACAGATGCCCCCCATAACAGTGTCCGTCATCCACAGATGCCCCCCATAACAGTGTCCGTCATCCACAGATCCCACCATAGCAGTGTCCGTCATCCACAGATCCCCCACATAACAGTGTCCGTCATCCACAGATCCCCCCCATAACAGTGTCCTTCATCCACAGATCCCCCACATAACAGTGTCAGTCATCCACAGATCCCCAGTGACCATCCAGAGACCACCATTAGTTCCAAACCCACCAAACACCTTTTGGTTAAAAATTTTTTTTTTTCTTATTTTCCTCCCCAAAACCTAGGTGCGTCTTATGGGCCGGTGTGTCTTATAGGGCGAAAAATACGGTATGTTGTTCTAGAGCCTGAATATATTTTTCTGCATTGATGGTGCCTTTCCAGACATGCAAGCTGCCCATGCCACACGCACTCATGCAACCCCATACCATCAGAGATGCAGGCTTCTGAACTGAGCGTTGATAACAACTTGGGTTATCCTTGTCCTCTTTGGTCCGGATGACATGGCGTCCCAGATTTCCAAAAATAACTTTGAATCGTGACTCGTCTGACCACAGAACAGTCTTCCATTTTGCCACACTCCATTTTAAATGATCCCTGGCCCAGTGAAAGCGCCTGAGCTTGTGGATCTTGCTTAGAAATGGCTTCTTCTTTGCACTGTAGAGTTTCAGCTGGCAATGGCAGATGGCACGGTGGATTGTGTTCACTGACAATGGTTTCTGGAAGTATTCCTGAGCCCATTCTGTGATTTCCTTTACAGTAGCATTCCTGTTTGTGGTGCAGTGTCGTTTAAGGGCCCGGAGATCACGGGCATCCAGTATGGTTTTACGGCCTTGACCCTTAAGCACATAGATTGTTCCAGATTCTCAGAATCTTCAGATGATGTTATGCACAGTTGATGATGATAGATGCAAAGTCTTTGCAATTTTTCGCTGGGTAACACCTTTCTGATATTGCTCCACTATCTTTCTGCGCAACATTGTGGGAATTGGTGATCCTCTACCCATCTTGGCTTCTGAGAGACACTGCCACTCTGAGAAGCTCTTTTTATACCCAATCATGTTGCCAATTGACCTAATTAGTGTTAATTGGTCTTCCAGCTCTTCGCTATGCTCAAATTTACTTTTTCCAGCCTCTTATTGCTACTTGTCCCAACTTTTTGGGGATTTGTTGACACCGTGAAAATTTGAATCAACGTATTTTTCCTTTAAAATGATACATTTACTCGGATTAAACGTTTGATCTGTCATCTATGTTCTATTACAAATAAAATATTGACATTTGCCATCTCCACATCATTGCATTCAGTTTTTATTCACGATTTGTTTAGTGTCCCAACTTTCTGGGAATCCGGTTTGTACATAAAGAGTAACATGATTTTATATGAATTGGATCCCATGATTTTTAACAAGTTTACAAGAATTTAACATGATAAATTTATACATAGAAAGTAACATGATTTTATATGAATTGGATCCCATAATTTTTAGCACAAATTTACATATCCATGACACCATGATTCCATACAAAATTACAACAATTTATCATCAACAAGCATTATGTGCATGATTATGTGATATAATATATATTTCCTCTGAGACATGATGTGTGTACATCAATTATGTATATGTATAGAAGAGAACAATAATTTTCCAAAGACGGCGGTGATATTACTCTCATACCAATATTATCAAAGACAAATTTAAGTGACCCATTCAACAATTCATTCTATAGAAGTGTAGACCCTATTCAATAGAAGTTGCGTCCTATCCAGCCCATTCAAAAGAAATTTGCATAGACCATATGGCGTTTTACTCCCACATAAATATTTTCAGAGCGGATTGCAGTGACCCATTCAATTTATCACATTACATAAAAAATCCCACAACCATTCAGAAGGAAAAAATTCATAATTAGTGTGGAGCATTGCAGGGGATGATCGATGGACCCGAGTGCAACTGGGCCCACCTAAACATAGTGGGTCCAGTGCAGTCGGGCCCATCGTCACACCCCAACAATACTGGACACATGCACAACCAGTTATCCCAAAACCATAATTGTGAAAAAATCACCATCTATACTCGTACAAAAGACCATAATAATCGACAAAATCTTCTAATGCGGGCTGTATTGCAACCTACGGTGACATGTCCTGTGCAAAAGTATTATCGGAGTAAAAACTCCAAAATCCATAATAGTAAATATACATAAAACTAATAATTCATACTAAGGGGTGATAGGTGTGCCCAAATCCAGTTGGGTACCATCAATGGTGGTTATACCAGCCCAGTCAGGCACATCATCACCAAAAAATGTGCAAAAATCCTTAAAAGGTATCATGTTTCAGTCACAACCTATGTGGATCTACTACTATAAAGTCAATTACTCAGAGGAGAAAAAAAAAAAAGTCACAATAATCTAGCCCATGTGTCATAGCAGATTCCTTGTCAGATAATCATGACTCCAACCACACAAATGAAAGAATACCCAGAGTATGTATATTTAGAGTCCCATATATCATTCCTTTCAAGTGCATATGTCATGATTTATCTTTATGTTGATATCTTCTTTTTGCATCACCAAATTTCCGGCCCATATAGAAACTGATCCTCTACTTGCACACCTCCACTCCTCATACCATGACCACACGAAAACTAAATAGAATAAAAAGCAGTTAAAATCCCTGAAAAATTCAGTAACAACTCTACCCTAAATAAAGGATTTGAAACTCAAAGCCTCATTTAATCAATGAGGAGTCACCGTATTGAGCAGAACCATCCACTTTCTCTCTTTTTGGAGGAGGAAGCGTTTTATGTTGCCCCCTCTAATCCCCAAACGTACACGGTCTATCCCTTTAAACAGAATGCCCCTAGGGTTGCAGCCATGCACCTCCCTGAAATGTTTTGCCACTGGTTTTAACTTCCTAAGCTTATCACACTCCGTAATCTCGGCAGCCGCCTTAAAATCACGAATGTGTTCCAGGACTCTCGCCCTGAGTGCCCTCGTGGTCATACCTATATAGATCAGCCCACAGGGGCACTCAGCACGATAGATCACCGCCTCTGTTTTACAGGAGATGTGATGCACGATTTTGTACTCCTTCTCCCTGTTGGTGTTAGTAAATTTGTCTGATCGAATCATATATTTACATGCAGTACAATCACCACAGGGGAAGAAACCCCACCGTGGGCCCTTATCTTCAAATATCCCCCCCCCCCCTTGTAGGGGCTACATAGAGGCTCCTGGTCACTATATCTCTCAAGTTTTTGGCTCTCTTCTCTGGCTCTCTGACCTTTTTCAGGTCTCTATCTGTACGAAGGACCTGCCAATGTCTATGGAGGATATCCTGCATTTGTCTACATTGGGCATTAAAGTTGGTAATAAACCTGGGAAAGCCAAAATCTTTTTCTTTTTCTTTTTTTGCGTGAGGATTGTTTAAGCAAACTGTCCCGCGAGGAGTTTTTGGCCATATCATAGCCCTTTTTGATTACTTTGTGGCTATAACCTCTCTCTCTCGGAGTCTCCAAGAAAGATCCACTGCCTCACGCTCGAAACTTACTTCACTGGAACAAATTCTCCTCGCTCTGCAAAATTGTCCAATGGGTATAGCGCGAGCGACCTGTGGATGATGCGAGGAGGAGGAGAACAGTAATGAATTTGTAGCCGTGGGCTTCCGATGTATATCAAAGGCCAGGAGGCTATCATTCTCCACAGTAATCGCAAGATCCAAAAAATCGACACGTTCGCCACTATAAAGCCACGTCAACTTTATGTTCTGATCATTAGAGTTAAGATCACCCATAAACTTCTCCAGGTGCGACGTCGAGCCCTGCCAGATGAACAACACATCATCAATATACCTCGACCACGAGACTACGGCGTCATGACCTTCCAGATTCAAGACAATCTCCCTCTCCCACAGCCCCAGGAAAAGATTTGCGTACGAGGGCGCCCCATCGCCGTTCCCCGGAGCTGTAGGAAATAGCGATCCTTAAACGTAAAAGCATTGTTTCAATGCAAACTCCAACAGCGTCATGATTAAATCAACCAGGTCGCTGTCTAGTTTAGTTGTATTTAGAAAAAATCGTGATGCTCGCAGCCCGTGGTCGTGGCAGATAGAGGTGTACAGGGACTCGACGTCGCACGTGACCAGAACCATGTTTTTGTCCAAATGTACACCACTGAGTCTATGAAGGACGTCAGTGGTGTCAAGTACGAAAGAAGGCAGGGTCTCTACACATTTTTGTAAATAAAAGTCCACAAAGCGGCAGACAGTCTCACACAGGCTCCCAATCCCAGAAACTATTGGTCGGCCTGGAGGTGTTTTGGGATCCTTATGTACTTTCGGCAATAGATAGAATGTGGGAAGTACCGGAAAATCGGTGGTCAAACCCTCCCACATTTTTGCACTAATAATGCCCTTGTCATATGCATACCTCAGGATGCCATCCAGCTCACTCTTGTATTGTGTCATAGGGTTAGACTCCAATTTCTGATAACAAGATATATCCCCCAATTGTCGAAAGGCCTCTTTCTCGTACATCCGCACCGGCCAGACCACAACATTGCCCCCCTTGTCCGCAGGTTTTATGATAATATTTTTCATATTTTTGAGTTCCTTTAGAGCCAGCCGTAACTCTTTATTGAGAATATCATACGATCTATTATCGCATAATTTTTCAAGATCTTGTTTAACTAATTTTACAAATATATCAACTGCTGGACATGAGGCTGTAGGAGGCCAATGCTGTGATCGGCGGTGCAGGTGCACGGGAAACTTGGACACATCAGATTCCTGTTCGTCTAATAATGATTGTAAATAATTTAAGGTTTGTATTTCAATAGGGGAGAGATCAGAATGATCCCCACCCCTATTAAAATATTTTTTAAAACACAATTTTCTTTCGAAGAGTTCCAAGTCCTTCACCGACAGGAAAAAATCAAATTTTCCCGTCGGTGAAAAAGTCAGACCCCTCCGCAAGACGGATAGCTGGGGCTGTGTGAGAACGATATCTGACAAATTTATTACCTTTTAATATCTCTTTGCTCGTTTCCCCAGGGCATAATTCTGCCTTGTCTTTCGCTTTGTAGATGAGGTTCTTAAACAGGAGGTCCAATTTTCCTCGCCGCCTCCCTCGCCGGATCCCCGGCGCTCCTCTAAAAAATGCTCTCCACATCCTTGACTGTTTGTGGAAGTTGTGGATAAAGAGAGTGATGAATTTCGTGTACGGCTTCTTGTCATATGCCACCGATACACCTTGTTATTCTGAAAATCAACCAGATCTCTCTGGAATTTTTTCACCTTAAGGCCTTGGATTTCTTTTTCCCATCTCACCAAATCCTCCTCCAATTCACCATCAAATGCTGCACAGGCTTCAGCTGGTACCGCCCGTTGTATCTGTTCCCGTATACTATCAATTTCTTTTTCCACCACTTCCAATGCTTTTCTATCTGCCCCAATCAAGAGCTCAATCAAGGTGCGGGAACACCGAGTTAAGGTGTCTTCCCACTTCCCTACAAAAGATGGATCCTCCACCTCAAAGGCAGGAAATAGCTGCAATCTTAAACCCCGTGGGATAATTTCTCTCTGGAGGTACTGCTCAAGTGAGGCCTTATTCCACCAGACTTTAATCCGTTTTTTCAACAGATCTTTAATTTTGAGTTTCAAATCCTTTATATTACTGGACCCTGCCCCAGCCGCCGCTGATTCTCCAAAGATGGACCCGAGTTGTGTTGCCCAGGTCTTATCTCGTTTTCTGAAATCTATATATTTGGAGGCGCTATCTGTAAAAACAGACAATATATTAACATAGAACCGAAAAAAGAGGAAAAAAGGCCTCCCTATAATACAAATATAGATTGAGGCCTGCAATACACCGGCTTCCAACAAATATTGATTAAGGGGTTTGATATACCTGCTTCCAGCAAATACTCATTAAGGGGTTCTATATACCTGTTTCGACAAAATACTGATAGAGGGCATTGATTTAACAGCTTCCACCAAATATTGATTGAGACCTGCTATATAACAGCTTCCACCAAATATTAAGGGATTTGATATACAAACTTCCAGCAAATACTCATCAAGGGGTTCTATATACCTGTTTCCACAAAATACTGATAGAGGGGATTGATATACCGGCTTCCACCAAATATCAATTGAGACCTGTGATACAACAGCTTCCACCAAATATTTATTAAGGGGTTTGATATACCAGCTTCCAGAAAATACTCATTAAGGGGTTCTATATACCTGTTTCCACAAAATACTGATAGCGGGTGTAATAGATTTAAAGATCTGTTTTAAAGATGTTTTTTTAGCCAGGGCCTTGGCTACCTACTCTTAACAATGGATGCAGACATATTTGTGTATCAAGGACATATGTGTTCACACACTTCCAGACATTCAGTCTGCTCGTACCACAAGACTGACCTACTTAATTACAATACACAAGATAACACTCTTGGCTATTGTCTTGCTAAAGGAACAGTGTCTATTTGTAAGCTATGTGACTAAGCCCCTGTTTTGTGAGTGTATTATACTTTACTGTATATTGATTGGTTACTGTAGTTTGTGTTCCTGCATAAATGGCCGAGCTGTGGCCATCAATAAAGTTAGTTCTTCTTCACCCTCAATCTAGAGTCTCGTCTCTTATTGGAGGTAAAAACTAAGAGCTTCTTCATTTAGATCACTACTGGATGCTGAGAAGACTCCTCAATGATCGGAAAAGGACACCCTCCAGCAATAGAAACCCCTCTAAGCTCTGGGGTAACCACTATAGAGGGTATTGACATACCGGCTTCCACCAAATACATATTAAGGCCTGCGATACACAGCTTCCACCAAATATTGACTAAGGGGTTTGATATACTAGCTTCCAGCAAATACTCAAAAAGGAGTTCTATATACCTGTTTCCACAAAATACTGATAGAGGGGATTGATATACCAGCTTCCACCAAATATTGATTGAGGCCTGTGATACACCTGCTTCCACCCACTTTTGATTAAGGGGTTTGATATACCATCTTCTACCAAATATTGATTGAGGCCTGCAATATACCTGCTTCCACAAATACTGCTCTTCTATAGGGGCTTTGTCACAGGGACATTTTGAAAATGACAGTCAGAGGAAGAGGCAGGCCATTGAGCAGGGGTTGTAGGGGTCGGGCAGGTGCACCCCGGAGCCTAAGTGGGATGTTGGAGAAGGCGCATGCGATTACAAGGACGAACCAGAGTTGGTTGAGTAGCTTACTCAGCCTTCTGCTTCTGCACCCTCCTCATCCTCTGTATCTGCACCCTTCTCACTCTCTGCTATGTGCACCTCCAAAGACAACACCACCACCACCATAGCCCCTCCACTCGAATCAGAGGAATTATTTTCCCATCCATTCACAGACCTTACCGATGCGCAGCCATTCTTACCCAGATCAGCCCAAGGACGGAGGTCCCCGCTGTTTCTGCCTCCTCCGAGATCTCTAATATCAGTGGTGGTGAAGGTGACGATGATGACGTGTCGATGCAAATTAGTTTTTACATGACAAAAATTTATAGAAAGGTTATTGAATATTATGTTAGGACAATCAGAAAACTTTTTGTCGCCCTAATTATATTGATCTAGGTGTGCAGGTCCACCCAAGCCATCCAACAGATGCAAAATAACTTTAAGGGTATACTGGTTCTCAGTCAGATGAGAGCTGGTTTGAAATATCTCATAGTGCACAAGGCTGCCATTGTAAGGTATTGTGGCTGTTATCTGTCTCATGAATATACCTGCTTCCACAAATACTGCTCTTCTATAGGGGCTTTGTCACAGGGACATTTTGAAAATGACAGTCAGAGGAAGAGGCAGGCCATTGAGCAGGGGTTGTAGGGGTCGGGCAGGTGCACCCCGGAGCCTAAGTGGGATGTTGGAGAAGGCGCATGCGATTACAAGGACGAACCAGAGTTGGTTGAGTAGCTTACTCAGCCTTCTGCTTCTGCACCCTCCTCATCCTCTGTATCTGCACCCTTCTCACTCTCTGCTATGTGCACCTCCAAAGACAACACCACCACCACCATAGCCCCTCCACTCGAATCAGAGGAATTATTTTCCCATCCATTCACAGACCTTACCGATGCGCAGCCATTCTTACCCAGATCAGCCCAAGGACGGAGGTCCCCGCTGTTTCTGCCTCCTCCGAGATCTCTAATATCAGTGGTGGTGAAGGTGACGATGATGACGTGTCGATGCAAATTAGTTTTTACATGACAAAAATTTATAGAAAGGTTATTGAATATTATGTTAGGACAATCAGAAAACTTTTTGTCGCCCTAATTATATTGATCTAGGTGTGCAGGTCCACCCAAGCCATCCAACAGATGCAAAATAACTTTAAGGGTATACTGGTTCTCAGTCAGATGAGAGCTGGTTTGAAATATCTCATAGTGCACAAGGCTGCCATTGTAAGGTATTGTGGCTGTTATCTGTCTCATGGATAGATTGATGGCTTGCACATACCTGGCTTTTGGCATATAGCCTTTGTTGTCTATTGTATGTCATATTTAATAGGAATATAAGATGCATCAAACTATCTCCTTAATGCTGTTTCCAAACCATTTTGATGGGCTTTCCATCAATTTCTAACCTTTTTTTCTGAACCAGACCCTCTCTTCTCTTCTGAGCAGGATGTTCCTGTGGTTCTCCAATTGACTTTCATTGTATTAAATTGTATTCAAGCACCCAAATTATTTGGCCGAGCACTCGGATCTACTGAACATAGCAAAGCTTGAGCCGAACAGTAGTTCGGCCGAGCATGATCGATCAACTCTACTTACTAGTAGTAAGTATTCCTATATAGCAGAAGTCTCTCTTTTTTTTTTTTTTGCAGCTCTATAGTATAGTGGATAAGATTCTTGATTGTAATGTAGAAGGTTGTGAATTCAAATCCCACCAGAAACTTTTCAGAAATAGAGGCTAAATTAAATTTAAATACACTGGGTGTCCCCAAGCACTGAATCCATATATGGACATAGCTATATATGGAGTCAGAGCAGGGACTCCTAAGCCTAACTAGAGTTCCGACACACTTCCCTCTTCAGAGCAGTAAGTGCCTGGTTTAATGCTCGGGTGACATTGACTATAGAGCACCCGAGCATCCTGAAGTGTTCTACTTGAGCACCAGAGCACACTAGCACTTTGGTGCTCAACCAACACTAGTGCTCACATGATTCTGAGAAAAAGTGTGTGGGGGGAAACTTGCCCTGATTGGCTCCCAGGCCGACCAACAGCCTGATTGAACCAATCAGTGCAGCGGGAAGAGAGTCAAAAAATGGGCAGATACAATGTTATTCCTTGTGTACACACGATATACTATTTATTTATGCAGAATTTCTTGAAAAGTTAGGTACCCTTTCAGCAAAGCAAACAAAGTGTTAGATTTAAAAGTTTGATCCCTGTTATTGATGTCTCTATATAGATCAGTGAAATAAAACCATATGTGAAAATTTGTAATAATTGTAACATAACAAACATAAAAAATGGCTCCCAGTTGAAATAAATAATGTACTGAAATATTAATGTAACCATGTCATTGATGTTTAAATTTCTGTGATAAACATTTCTGTGAACTATATCAGTACACACTATGAAACAGTAGGCAACAAAATGTAGCCAAGTAATATTAATGTTTGTACTATTTTCCTGCAGATGGTCCATGCAGATGGAGGCAAACAACATAAACAGAAACAATAAAATTGAAAACAAACACAAAATCTATATTTGATAAAACTCTGAAGTAAAACAAAGTCAGAGGGAAAAAATGACTGCAAATCACAACAAAACCAAGATTAAAAGACATGCAGCAAATAAATAACAATAAAAGCAAATAAATAAAATATGTACAATTTGTAGTGTACTGTGTATTGATTCAGAAATTGTACGGTAGGAAGGCTTAAAGGGGTTCTTCACTTTCATTTAACTGATGATCTATCCTCTGGATAGATCATCAGCTTCTGATCGGCCGGGGTCCGACACCCAGGACCCCCGCCGATCAGCTGTTTGAGAAGGCAGCTGCGCTCCAGCAGCACCGCAGCCTTCTCACTGTTTACCGCCGGGCCGCCCGCCCACTGACGTCACGACTAGTATCAACTAGAGTGGGCGCGGCTAAGCTCTGTTCACTTGAATGGAGCTTAGCTGCGCCCACTCTAGTTGATACAAGTCGTGACGTCAGTGGGCGGGCGGCCCGGCGGTAAACAGTGAGAAGGCCGCGGCGCTGCTGGAGCGCAGCTGCCTTCTCAAGCAGCTGATCGGCGGGGGTCCTGGGTGTCGGACCCCGGCTGATCAGAAGCTGATGATCTATCCAGAGGATAGATCATCAGTTAAATGAAAGTGAAGAACCCCTTTAAGGGTCCGTCGTTGATGGAAGGTATGTGTCATGTCACCGAAGTTCCTGGCCTCAGTGAAGTAAGAGCCGGTGAAGTAAGAGCCGGTATTTTCAGGTGTCAGCTGCAGCTAATACTAATTGACACTTTACTATTTTAGTATGGCTGTATAGCTGATCCGGGACGGCTCTTACTGGGAGTAGGCAAAGTGCTGGGTGGGTGACTACTCCCCATGTTCCAGGCCAGGTCTTGGTTTTAGGCTATAAAACACAGGCATCACTGTCAGGTGGTGTAGATTACTCCCATATGACAGTGGAGCTCTGTCAGTCTCTGTGTTGGGACCTGGGAGTTTGGGCCTTGATTAAGGCCTGCTACCTTGTTGGTGGGAAAGCAGGTGGATTCCGCTTTGTCCAAGGACTTCTTCTTTGCTGCATTGTGTGAACGAACACCAGAATCACAAGGTGACTGTTTTCTTTGAAACTGACTTTTTGTTTTGTCACTTAAAGGGATTGGGGAAATTGCTGTAAGAGAACACCAAGCACATAAATAGTACATACAGTCCTGTTGTACCTTTGCCAGTCTTTTCTGATGGCCTGTTTTCCTGTCCTAAATTTTCTGCCGGAAGTAGCGCTTTTCAAAGATTCAGTGACGTACCAGGTCCCTTTCTGCAGAGCAAAGCCTTTGCTTCCACTTCGCAGGGAGCCCAGTGACATCACCGCCAGCCTCAGTGATTATGCAGAGCGCACTGAGGGGCAGAAACTAGGCGACAACACACCGGGCAGGGCATATTCTTAGCATGGAAGGAGGGACTGAGCCAGGAGACGCTTAGGGGCATGACTAAGAGGGAGGTGTAGTTGCGTCAGGAGGCAGCATATGAATTAGGGGGGTGGCTGCACTAATGGCTGCACTAAGGAAACAATGCGATGCTGCGCTGGAAGTTACTGCACACATAAACACAGAGGTAAACAATCAGTGGGGGAATGTAGGAGCCCTGCTTAAGTGTAAAAATACCTAAAAACATCTGGGGGGACCTTCAATCTGCTATTAACAGTGATTTAACAGTTTTTTTTAAAACTATCTTGATCCCGGACAACCCCTTTAATTAATGTGTGAATAAACACTGAATTGATTAACCACTTCAACCCCGCTAGCTGAAACCCCCTTAATAACCAGGCCACTTTTTACACTTCTGCACTACACTATTTTCACCGTTTATTGCTCGGTCATGCAACTTACCACCCAAATGAATTTTACCTCCTTTTCTTCTCACTAATAGAGCTTTCATTTGGTGGTATTTCATTGCTGGTGACATTTTTACTTTTTTTGTTATTAATCGAAATGTAATGATTTTTTTTTGCAAACAAATATCATTTTTCAGTTGTAAATTTTTGCAAAAAAAACGACATCCATATAAAGATTTTTTGCTAAATTTATTGTTCTACATGTCTTTGATAAAAAAAAATGTTTGGGTAAAAAAAAAAAAATGGTTTGGGTAAAAGTTATAGCGTTTACAAACTATGGTACAAAAATGTGAATTTCCGCTTTTTGAAGCAGCTCTGACTTTCTGAGCACCTGTCATGTTTCCTGAGGGTCTACAATGCCCCGACAGTACAAACACCCCACAAATGACCCCATTTTGGAAAGTAGACACCCTAAGGTATTCGCTGATGGGCATAGTGAGTTCATAGAACTTTTTATTTTTTGTCACAAGTTAGCGGAAAATGATTTTTTTATTTTATTTTTTCTTACAAAGTCTCATATTCCACTAACTTGTGACAAAAAATAAAAACTTCCATGAACTCACTATGCCCATCACAAAATTCCTTGGGGTGTCTTCTTTCCAAAATGGGGTCACTTGTGGGGTAGTTATACTGCCCTGGCATTTTAGAGGCCCAGATGCGTGAGAAAAAGTTTGAAATCAAAATCTGTAAAAAATGACCGGTGAAAACGAAAGGTGCTCTTTGGAATGTGTGCCCCTTTGCCCACCTAGGCTGCAAAAAAGTGTCACACATCTGGTATCGCCATACTCAGGAGAAGTTGGGGAATGTGTTTTGGGGTGTCATTTTACATATACCCATGCTGGGTGATAGAAATATCTTGGCATAAGACAACTTTTCCCTTTTTTTATACAAAGTTGGCATTTGACCAAGATATTATCTCACCCAGCATGGGTATATGTAAAATGACACCCCAAAACACATTCCCCAACTTCTCCTGAGTACGGCAATACCACATGTGTGACACTTTTTTGCAGCCTAGATGCGCAAAGCGGCCCAAATTCCTTTTAGGAGGGCATTTTTAGACATTTGGATCCCAGACTTCTTCTCACGCTTTCAAGCCCCTACAATGCCAGGGCAGTATAAATACCCCACATGTGACCCCATTTTGGAAAGAATACACCCCAAGGTATTCAATGAGGGGCATGGCAAGTTCATAGAATTTTTTATTTTTTTTGGCACAAGTTAGAGGAAATTGATTATTTTTTTTTTTTTCTCACAAAGTCTCCATTTCCGCTAACTTGGGACAAAAATTTCAATCTTTCATGGACTCAATATGCCCCTCACAGAATACCTTGGGGTGTCTTCTTTCCGAAATGGGGTCACATGTGGGGTATTTATACTGCCCTGGCATTTTAGGGGCCCTAAAGCGTGAGAAGAAGTCTGGAATATAAATGTCAAAACATTTTTATGCATTTGGATTCCTTGAGGGGTATGGTGAGTTCATGTGAGATTTTATTTTTTGACACAAGTTAGTGGAATATGAGACTTTGTAAGAAAAAAAAAAAAAATTTCCGCTAACTTGGGCCAAAAAAAATGTCTGAATGGAGCCTTACAGGGGGTGATCAATGACAGGGGGGTGATCAGGGAGTCTATATGGGGTGATCACCCCCTTTCATTGATCACCCCCCTGTAAGGCTCCATTCAGACGTCCGTATGATTTTTACGGATCTACGGATACATGGATCGGATCCGCCAAACGCATATGGACGTCTGAATGGAGCCTTACAGGGGGGTGATCAATGACAGGGGGGTGATCAGGGAGTCTATATGGGTGATCACCCCCCTGTCATTGATCACCCCCCTGTAAGGCTCCATTCAGATGTCCCTATGCGTTTTGCGGATCCGATCCATGTATCCGTAAAAATCATATGGACGTCTGAATGGAGCCTTACAGGGGGGTGATCAATGACAGGGGGGTGATCAATGACAGGGGGGTGATCAGGAAGTCTATATGGGTGATCACCCCCTTGTCATTGATCACCCGCCTGTAAGGCTCCATTCAGACATCCATATGTGTTTTGCCGATCCGATCCATGTATCCGTGGATCCGTAAAAATCATACGGACGTCTCAATGGAGCCTTACAGGGGGTAATCAATGACAGGGGGTGATCAATGACAGGGGGGTGATCAGGAAGTCTATATGGGTGATCACCCCCTTGTCATTGATCACCCGCCTGTAAGGCTCCATTCAGACGTCCGTATGTGTTTTGCGGATCCGATCCATGTATCCGTGGATCCGTAAAAATCATACGGACGTCTGAATGGAGCCTTACAGGGGGGTGATCAATGACAGGGGGGTGATCAGGAAGTCTATATGTGTGATCACCCCCTTGTCATTGATCACCCCCCTGTAAGGCTCCATTCAGACATCCGTATGTGTTTTGCGGATCCGATCCATGTATCCGTGGATCCGTAAAAATCATACGGACGTCTGAATGGAGCCTTACAGGGGGGTGATCAATGACAGGGGGGTGATCAATGACAGGGGGGTGATCAGGAAGTCTATATGGGTGATCACCCCCTTGTCATTGATCACCCGCCTGTAAGGCTCCATTCAGACGTCCGTATGTGTTTTGTCGATCCGATCCATGTATCCGTGGATCCGTAAAAATCATACGGACGTCTCAATGGAGCCTTACAGAGGGGTGAACAATGACAGGGGGGTGATCAATGACAGGGAAGTGATCAGGAAGTCTATATGCATGATCACCCCCTTGTCATTGATCACCCCCCTGTAAGGCTCCATTCAGATGTCCGTATGTGTTTTGCGGATCCGATCCATGTATCCATGGATCCGTAAAAATCATACGGACGTCTGAATGGAGCCTTACAGGGGGGTGATCAATGACAGGGTGGTGATTAATGACGGGGGGGGGGGGTGATCAGGGAGTCTATATGAAGTGATCAGGGGTTCATAAGGGGTTAATAAGTGACAGAGGGGGTGTAGTGTAGTGTAGTGGTGGTTGGTGCTACTTTACACAGCTACCTGTGTCCTCTGGTGGTCGATCTAAACAAAAGGGACCACCAGAGGACCAGGTAGCAGGTATATTAGACGCTGTTATCAAAACAACATCTAATATACCTGTTAGGGGTTAAAAAAATTGCATCTCCAGCCTGCCAGCGAACGATCGCCGCTGGCAGGCTGGAGATCCACTCGCTTACCTTCCGATCCTGTGAACGCGCGCGTTCACAGGAAATCTCGGCCATCGAGAGATGACGCGCCGATGCGTCGTTGAGCGCACAGCTGCCGCCTCCGGACCGTAGATCTGCATTAGGCGGTCCGGAGGCGGTTAATTTAAATACTTTGTAGTTGCCTCTATACTTCGTCCACTAACCTGCCTATCAGAGCAAACCCCCACAGTACTAACAGATGACAATGGCATTATACTATTGCAGTGTAAAAAATTGCAAGCAGAGTAGCCATAGCCATATTTTTTTGCAAACTATTTAAATGAAACTAGGGAGGGTGTTAAGCTCTACCAGAATACATGTGCTCCATGTGATAGTGTACCTACATCATGTAGAATGGCCCCCCTTGCCCCCCCCCCTCCCCAAAAAAAAAAAAAATCCTGAATGTCTCTTAAAGGAATTATCCTACAACTAACTATAAAACTAATTTTTACTCACATATCTGGAGGACTTGTTTGCTTTGCTGTGAGTGGGCAGCAGATCATCAAGCACTTGCATTGCTATTATCTTTTGCCAACCTTTCCCTCCCCTGCATAAACAATTCCTTCACATGTGACCCCAGAGATTCATATTGTACGTAATGTCCACAGTTTTCTTCTCCACTGACTAGAAAGAGAGAAAGAAACATCTATATAGTTTTAGAAATTTAGAA
The DNA here is from genome assembly GCF_014858855.1 of Bufo gargarizans. Taxonomy (NCBI): domain Eukaryota; kingdom Metazoa; phylum Chordata; class Amphibia; order Anura; family Bufonidae; genus Bufo; species Bufo gargarizans. The sequence goes on from NC_058083.1 coordinate 331,730,950, forward strand.
GTATGGATGAACGAAAGATCTGGGCCGCTTTAGCCAGCTTCACTGAAAGATCATAATTAGAGATGAGCGAGTTTCTAAAAAATTTGATTCGGCTGGTTCACCGAATTTTTCAAAACATCCATCTCAATGTAGCGTCCCATCTCAATATCACAAAGTTTATACAAAAATACGTATAAAATGCATAGTGCAAGTTGAAATACTACGCAAGTAAAAATAATACATGTCTAGAGTTGAGCGAACACCTGGATGTTCGGGTTCGAGAAGTTCGGCCGAACATCCCGGAAATGTTCGGGTTCGGGATCCGAACCCGATCCGAACTTCGTCCCGAACCCGAACCCCATTGAAGTCAATGGGGACCCGAACTTTTCGGCACTAAAAAGGCTGTAAAACAGCCCAGGAAAGAGCTAGAGGGCTGCAAAAGGCAGCAACATGTAGGTAAATCCCCTGCAAACAAATGTGGATAGGGAAATGAATTAAATTAAAAATTAAATAAATAAAAATTAACCAAAATCAATTGGAGAGAGGTTCCATAGCAGAGAATCTGGCTTCCCGTCACCCACCACTGGAACAGTCCATTCTCAGATATTTAGGCCCCGGCACCCAGGCAGAGGAGAGAGGTCCCGTAACAGAGAATCTGTCTTCATGTCAGCAGAGAATTAGTCTGCATGTCATAGCAGAGAATGAGGCTTCACGTCAGCCACCACTGCAACAGTCCATTGGCATATATTTAGGCCCAGCACCCAGGCAGAGGAGGGAGGTCCCGTAACAGAGAATCTGTCTTCATGTCAGCAGAGAATTAGTCTGCATGTCATAGCAGAGAATGAGGCTTCACGTCAGCCACCACTGCAACAGTCCATTGGCATATATTTAGGCCCAGCACACACACAGGCAGAGGAGAGAGGTCCCGTAACAGAGAATCTGGCTTCATGTCAGCAGAGAATCAGTCTGCATGTCATAGCAGAGAATGAGGCTTCACGTCAGCCACCACTGCAACAGTCCATTGGCATATATTTAGGCCCAGCACACACACAGGCAGAGGAGAGAGGTCCCGTAACAGAGGATCTGGCTTCATGTCAGCAGAGAATCAGTCTGCATGTCATAGCAGAGAATCAGGCTTCACGTCAGCCACCACTGCAACAGTCCATTGTCATAAATTTAGGCCCAGCACCCAGGCAGAGGAGAGAGGTCCCGTAACAGACAATCTGGCTTCATGTCAGCAGAGAATTAGTCTGCATGTCATAGCAGAGAATGAGGCTTCACGTCAGCCACCACTGCAACAGTCCATTGGCATATATTTAGGCCTAGCACACAGGCAGAGGAGAGAGGTCCCGTAACAGACAATCTGGCTTCATGTCAGCAGAGAATCAGTCTGCATGTCATAGCAGAGAATGAGGCTTCACGTCACCCACCACTGCAACAGTCCATTGGCATATATTTAGGCCTAGCACACAGGCAGAGCAGAGAGGTCCCGTAACAGACAATCTGGCTTCATGACAGCAGAGAATCAGTCTGCATGTCATAGCAGAGAATGAGGCTTCACGTCACCCACCACTGCAACAGTCCATTGGCATATATTTAGGCCTAGCACACAGGCAGAGCAGAGAGGTCCCGTAACAGACAATCTGGCTTCATGACAGCAGAGAATCAGTCTGCATGTCATAGCAGAGAATGAGGCTTCACGTCACCCACCACTGCAACAGTCCATTGGCATATATTTAGGCCTAGCACACAGGCAGAGCAGAGAGGTCCCGTAACAGACGATCTGGCTTCATGTCAGCAGAGAATCAGTCTGCATGTCATAGCAGAGAATGAGGCTTCACGTCAGCCACCACTGCAACAGTCCATTGGCATATATTTAGGCCCAGCACCCAGGCAGAGGAGGGAGGTCCCGTAACAGAGAATCTGGCTTCATGTCAGCAGAGAATCAGTCTGCATGTCATAGCAGAGAATGAGGCTTCACGTCAGCCACCACTGCAACAGTCCATTGGCATATATTTAGGCCCAGCACACACACAGGCAGAGGAGAGAGGTCCCGTAACAGAGGATCTGGCTTCATGTCAGCAGAGAATCAGTCTGCATGTCATAGCAGAGAATCAGGCTTCACGTCAGCCACCACTGCAACAGTCCATTGTCATAAATTTAGGCCCAGCACCCAGGCAGAGGAGAGAGGTCCCGTAACAGACAATCTGGCTTCATGTCAGCAGAGAATTAGTCTGCATGTCATAGCAGAGAATGAGGCTTCACGTCAGCCACCACTGCAACAGTCCATTGGCATATATTTAGGCCTAGCACACAGGCAGAGGAGAGAGGTCCCGTAACAGACAATCTGGCTTCATGTCAGCAGAGAATCAGTCTGCATGTCATAGCAGAGAATGAGGCTTCACGTCACCCACCACTGCAACAGTCCATTGGCATATATTTAGGCCTAGCACACAGGCAGAGCAGAGAGGTCCCGTAACAGACAATCTGGCTTCATGACAGCAGAGAATCAGTCTGCATGTCATAGCAGAGAATGAGGCTTCACGTCACCCACCACTGCAACAGTCCATTGGCATATATTTAGGCCTAGCACACAGGCAGAGCAGAGAGGTCCCGTAACAGACAATCTGGCTTCATGACAGCAGAGAATCAGTCTGCATGTCATAGCAGAGAATGAGGCTTCACGTCACCCACCACTGCAACAGTCCATTGGCATATATTTAGGCCTAGCACACAGGCAGAGCAGAGAGGTCCCGTAACAGACGATCTGGCTTCATGTCAGCAGAGAATCAGTCTGCATGTCATAGCAGAGAATGAGGCTTCACGTCAGCCACCACTGCAACAGTCCATTGGCATATATTTAGGCCGAGCACCCAGGCAGAGGAGGGAGGTCCCGTAACAGAGAATCTGGCTTCATGTCAGCAGAGAATCAGTCTGCATGTCATAGCAGAGAATGAGGCTTCACGTCAGCCACCACTGCAACAGTCCATTGGCATATATTTAGGCCCAGCACACACACAGGCAGAGGAGAGAGGTCCCGTAACAGAGAATCTGTCTTCATGTCAGCAGAGAATTAGTCTGCATGTCATAGCAGAGAATCAGGCTTCACGTCACCCACCACTGCAACAGTCCATTGGCATATATTTAGGCCCAGCACCCAGGCAGAGGAGGGAGGTCCCGTAACAGAGAATCTGTCTTCATGTCAGCAGAGAATTAGTCTGCATGTCATAGCAGAGAATGAGGCTTCACGTCAGCCACCACTGCAACAGTCCATTGGCATATATTTAGGCCCAGCACACACACAGGCAGAGGAGAGAGGTCCCGTAACAGAGAATCTGTCTTCATGTCAGCAGAGAATTAGTCTGCATGTCATAGCAGAGAATGAGGCTTCACGTCAGCCACCACTGCAACAGTCCATTGGCATATATTTAGGCCCAGCACACACACAGGCAGAGGAGAGAGGTCCCGTAACAGACAATCTGGCTTCATGTCAGCAGAGAATTAGTCTGCATGTCATAGCAGAGAATGAGGCTTCACGTCACCCACCACTGCAACAGTCCATTGGCATATATTTAGGCCCAGCACCCAGGCAGAGGAGGGAGGTCCCGTAACAGAGAATCTGTCTTCATGTCAGCAGAGAATTAGTCTGCATGTCATAGCAGAGAATGAGGCTTCACGTCAACCAACACTGCAACAGTCCATTGGCATATATTTAGGCCCAGCACACACACAGGCAGAGGAGAGAGGTCCCGTAACAGAGGATCTGGCTTCATGTCAGCAGAGAATCAGTCTGCATGTCATAGCAGAGAATCAGGCTTCACGTCAGCCACCACTGCAACAGTCCATTGGCATATATTTAGGCCTAGCACACAGGCAGAGGAGAGAGGTCCCGTAACAGACAATCTGGCTTCATGTCAGCAGAGAATCAGTCTGCATGTCATAGCAGAGAATGAGGCTTCACGTCAGCCACCACTGCAACAGTCCATTGTCATAAATTTAGGCCCAGCACCCAGGCAGAGGAGGGAGGTCCCGTAACAGACAATCTGGCTTCATGTCAGCAGAGAATTAGTCTGCATGTCATAGCAGAGAATCAGGCTTCATGTCAGCCACCACTGCAACAGTCCATTGGCATATATTTAGGCCTAGCACACAGGCAGAGGAGAGGTTCATTCAACTTTGGGTAGCATCGCAATATAATGGTAAAATGAAAATAAAAATAGGATTGAATGAGGAAGTGCCCTGGAGTCCAATAATATATGGTTATGGGGAGGTAGTTAATGTCTAATCTGGACAAGGGACGGACAGGTCCTGTGGGATCCATGCCTGGTTCATTTTTATGAACGTCAGCTTGTCCACATTGGCTGTAGACAGGCGGCTGCATTTGTCTGTAATGACGCCCCCTGCCGTGCTGAATACACGTTCAGACAAAACGCTGGCTGCCGGGCAGGCCAGCACCTCCAAGGCATAAAAGGCTAGCTCTGGCCACGTGGACAATTTAGAGACCCAGAAGTTGAATGGGGCCGAACCATCAGTCAGTACGTGGAGGGGTGTGCACACGTACTGTTCCACCATGTTAGTGAAATGTTGCCTCCTGCTAACACGTTGCGTATCAGGTGGTGGTGCAGTTAGCTGTGGCGTGTTGACAAAAGTTTTCCACATCTCTGCCATGCTAACCCTGCCCTCAGAGGAGCTGGCCGTGACACAGCTGCCTTGGCGACCTCTTGCTCCTCCTCTGCCTTGGCCTTGGGCTTCCACTTGTTCCCCTGTGACATTTGGGAATGCTCTCAGTAGCGCGTCTACCAACGTGCGCTTGTACTCGCGCATCTTCCTATCACGCTCCAGTGCAGGAAGTAAGGTGGGCACATTGTCTTTGTAGCGTGGATCCAGCAGGGTGGCAACCCAGTAGTCCGCACAGGTTAAAATGTGGGCAACTCTGCTGTCGTTGCGCAGGCACTGCAGCATGTAGTCGCTCATGTGTGCCAGGCTGCCCAGGGATAAGGACAAGCTGTCCTCTGTGGGAGGCGTATCGTCATCGTCCTGCCTTTCCCCCCAGCCACGCACCAGTGATGGACCCGAGCTGCGTTGGGTGCCACCCCGCTGTGACCATGCTTCATCCTCATCCTCCTCCACCTCCTCCTCATCCTCGTCCTCCTCGTCCTCCAGTAGTGGGCCCTGGCTGGCCACATTTGTACCTGGCCTCTGCTGTTGCCAAAAACCTCCCTCTGAGTCACTTCGAAGAGACTGGCCTGAAAGTGCTAAAAATGACCCCTCTTCCTCCTCCTCCTCCTCCTCCTCCTGGGCCACCTCCTCTTCCATCATCGCCCTAAGTGTTTTCTCAAGGAGACATAGAAGTGGTATTGTAACGCTGATAACGGTGTCATCGCCACTGGCCATGTTGGTGGAGTACTCGAAACAGCGCAACAGGGCACACAGGTCTCGCATGGAGGCCCAGTCATTGGTGGTGAAGTGGTGCTGTTCTGTAGTGCGACTGACCCGTGCGTGCTGCAGCTGAAACTCCACTATGGCCTGCTGCTGCTCGCACAGTCTGTCCAGCATGTGCAAGGTGGAGTTCCACCTGGTGGGCACGTCGCATATGAGGCGGTGAGCGGGAAGGCCGAAGTTACGCTGTAGCGCAGACAGGCGAGCAGCAGCAGGATGTGAACGCCGGAAGCGCGAACAGACGGCCCGCACTTTATGCAGCGCTCTGACATGTCGGGGTAGTTGTGAATGAACTTCTGCACCACCAAATTCAGCACATGCGCCAAGCAAGGGATGTGCGTCAAATTGGCTAGTCCCAGAGCTGCAACGAGATTTCGCCCATTATCACACACCACCAGGCCGGGCTTGAGGCTCACCGGCAGCAACCACTCGTCGGTCTGTTGTTCTATACCCCGCCACAACTCCTGTGCGGTGTGGGGCCTGTCCCCCAAACATATGAGTTTCAGAATGGCCTGCTGACGTTTACCCCGGGCTGTGCTGAAGTTGGTGGTGAAGGTGTGTGGCTGACTGGATGAGCAGGTGAAAGAAGAGGAGGAGGAAGCCGAGAAGGAGGAGGTGGCAACAGGAGGCAAAGAATGTTGCCCTGCGATCCTTGGCGGCGGAAGGACGTGCGCCAAACAGCTCTCCGCCTGGGGCCCAGCTGCCACTACATTTACCCAGTGTGCAGTTAGGGAGATATAGCGTCCCTGGCCGTGCTTACTGGTCCACGTATCTGTGGTTAGGTGGACCTTGCCACAGATGGCGTTGCGCAGTGCACACTTGATTTTATCGGATACTTGGTTGTGCAGGGAAGGCACGGCTCTCTTGGAGAAGTAGTGCCGGCTGGGAACAACATACTGTGGGACAGCAAGCGACATGAGCTGTTTGAAGCTGTCTGTGTCCACCAGCCTAAATGACAGCATTTCATAGGCCAGTAGTTTAGAAATGCTGGCATTCAGGGCCAGGGATCGAGGGTGGCTAGGTGGGAATTTACGCTTTCTATCAAATGTTTGTGAGATGGAGAGCTGAACGCTGGCGTGTGACATGGTTGAGACGCTTGGTGACGGAGGTGGTGGTGGTGGTGTTGGTGGTACATCCCCTGTTTGCTGGGCGGCAGGTGCCAACGTTCCTCCAGAGGCGGAGGAAGAGGCCGAGGCGGCAGCAGCAGAATAGGCCGAGGCGGCAGCAGCAGAAGAGGTAGCAGGGGGAGCCTGAGTGACTTCCTTGGTTTTAAGGTGTTTACTCCACTGCAGTTCATGCTTTGCATGCAGGTGCCTGGTCATGCAGGTTGTGCTCAGGTTCAGAACGTTAATGCCTCGCTTCAGGCTCTGATGGCACAGCGTGCAAACCACTCGGGTCTTGTCGTCAGCACATTGTTTGAAGAAGTGCCATGCCAGGGAACTCCTTGAAGCTGCCTTTGGGGTGCTCGGTCCCAGATGGCGGCGGTCAGTAGCAGGCGGAGTCTCTTGGCGGCGGGTGTTCTGCTTTTGCCCACTGCTCCCTCTTTTGCTACGCTGTTGGCTCGGTCTCACCACTGCCTCTTCCTCCGAACTGTGAAAGTCAGTGGCACGACCTTCATTCCATGTGGGGTCTAGGACCTCATCGTCCCCTGCATCGTCTTCCACCCAGTCTTGATCCCTGACCTCCTGTTCAGTCTGCACACTGCAGAAAGACGCAGCAGTTGGCACCTGTGTTTCGTCATCATCAGAGACATGCTGAGGTGGTATTCCCATGTCCTCATCATCAGGAAACATAAGTGGTTGTGCGTCAGTGCATTCTATGTCTTTCACCGCTGGGGAAGGGCTAGGTGGATGCCCTTGGGAAACCCTGCCAGCGGAGTCTTCAAACAGCATAAGAGACTGCTGCATAACTTGAGGCTGAGACAGTTTCCCTGGTATGCATGGGGGTGATGTGACAGACTGATGGGGTTGGTTTTCAGGCGCCATCTGTGCGCTTTCTGCAGAAGACTGGGTGGGAGATAATGTGAACGTGCTGGATCCACTGTCGGCCACCCAATTGACTAATGCCTGTACCTGCTCAGGCCTTACCATCCTTAGAACGGCATTGGGCCCCACCATATATCGCTGTAAATTCTGGCGGCTACTGGGACCTGAGGTAGTTGGTACACTAGGACGTGTGGATGTGGCAGAACGGCCACGTCCTCTCCCAGCACCAGAGGGTCCACTAACACCACCACGACCATGTCCACGTCCGCGTCCCTTACTAGATGTTTTTCTCATTGTTATGGTTCACCACAACAACAAATATAATATTTGGCCCAATGTATTGTATTCAAATTCAGCGGGATATAAATTTGAGGCCTAGTATTTAGGCGCTGGGTGACCGGTATGGATTTAGTGACAGAATTAGACTTGGAAATGCACAGAAGCGTGTGTGTGAAGTTATTCTGAATGACCCTATGTGCACCTTCAATATGATCTACCCTTTTAGGGATAGATTTCAAATAGCTCTGATATAGCAGAAACGACTAAATTATGAAATTGCTAAATTGGGAATTGTATTTCAACCCAGAACAAAAAATGTGCTTTGACGGACACTAAATAACTTTCCCAGCCACAACAGGACAGCGGTAACGAGAGATTTAGCGGGATATAAATTTGAGGCCTAGTATTTAGGCGCTGGGTGACAGGTATGGGTTTAGTGACAGAATTAGATTTGGAAATGCACAGTAGCGGGTGTGTGAAGTTATTCTGAATGACCCTATGTGCACCTTGAATATTATATATCCTTTTAGGGATAGATTTCAAATAGCTCTGATATAGCAGAAACCACTAAATTATGAAATTGCTAAATTGGGAATTGTATTTCAACCCAGAACAAGAAATGTGCTTGAACGGACACTAAATAACTCGCCCAGCTACAGCACTAGGGACAGATTTAGCTGGATATAAATTTGAGGCCTAGTATTTAGGCGCTGGGTGACCGGTATGGATTTAGTGACAGAATTAGACTTGGAAATGCACAGAAGCGTGTGTGTGAAGTTATTCTGAATGACCCTATGTGCACCTTGAATATTATATACCCTTTTAGGGATAGATTTCAAATAGCTCTGATATAGCAGAAACCACTAAATTATGAAATTGCTAAATTGGGAATTGTATTTCAACCCAGAACAAAAAATGTGCTTTGACGGACACTAAATAACTTTCCCAGCCACAACAGGACAGCGTTAACGAGAGATTTAGCAGGATATAAATTTGAGGCCTAGTATTTAGGCGCTGGGTGACAGGTATGGGTTTAGTGACAGAATTAGACTTGGAAATACACAGTAGCGGGTGTGTGTGAAGTTATTCTGAATGACCCAATGTGCACCTTGAATATTATATACCCTTTTAGGGATAGATTTCAAATAGCTCTGATATAGCAGAAACCACTAAATTATGAAATTGTTAAATTGGGAATTGTATTTAAACCCAGAACAAAAAATGTGCTTTGACGGACACTAAATAACTTTCCCAGCCACAACAGGACAGCGTTAACGAGAGATTTAGCAGGATATAAATTTGAGGCCTAGTATTTAGGCGCTGGGTGACAGGTATGGGTTTAGTGACAGAATTAGACTTAGAAATACACAGTAGCGGGTGTGTGTGAAGTTATTCTGAATGACCCAATGTGCACCTTGAATATTATATACCCTTTTAGGGATAGATTTCAAATAGCTCTGATATAGCAGAAACCACTAAATTATGAAATTGCTAAATTGGGAATTGTATTTCAACCCAGAACAAGAAATGTGCTTGAACGGACACTAAATAACTCGCCCAGCTACAGCACTAAGGACAGATTTAGCGGGATATAAATTTGAGACCTAGTATTTAGGCGCTGGGTGACAGGTATGGGTTTAGTGCCAGAATTAGACTTGGAAATACACAGTAGCGGGTGTGTGTGAAGTTATTCTGAATGACCCAATGTGCACCTTGAATATTATATACCCTTTTAGGGATAGATTTCAAATAGCTCTGATATAGCAGAAACCACTAAATTATGAAATTGCTAAATTGGGAATTGTATTTCAACCCAGAACAAGAAATGTGCTTGAACGGACACTAAATAACTCGCCCAGCTACAGCACTAGGGACAGATTTAGCTGGATATAAATTTGAGGCCTAGTATTTAGGCGCTGGGTGACCGGTATGGATTTAGTGACAGAATTAGACTTGGAAATGCACAGAAGCGTGTGTGTGAAGTTATTCTGAATGACCCTATGTGCACCTTGAATATTATATACCCTTTTAGGGATAGATTTCAAATAGCTCTGATATAGCAGAAACCACTAAATTATGAAATTGCTAAATTGGGAATTGTATTTCAACCCAGAACAAGAAATGTGCTTGAACGGACACTAAATAACTCGCCCAGCTACAGCACTAAGGACAGATTTAGCGGGATATAAATTTGAGGCCTAGTATTTAGGCGCTGGGTGACAGGTATGGGTTTAGTGCCAGAATTAGACTTGGAAATACACAGTAGCGGGTGTGTGTGAAGTTATTCTGAATGACCCAATGTGCACCTTGAATATTATATACCCTTTTAGGGATAGATTTCAAATAGCTCTGATATAGCAGAAACCACTAAATTATGAAATTGCTAAATTGGGAATTGTATTTCAACCCAGAACAAGAAATGTGCTTGAACGGACACTAAATAACTCGCCCAGCTACAGCACTAAGGACAGATTTAGCGGGATATAAATTTGAGACCTAGTATTTAGGCGCTGGGTGACAGGTATGGGTTTAGTGCCAGAATTAGACTTGGAAATACACAGTAGCGGGTGTGTGTGAAGTTATTCTGAATGACCCAATGTGCACCTTGAATATTATATACCCTTTTAGGGATAGATTTCAAATAGCTCTGATATAGCAGAAACCACTAAATTATGAAATTGCTAAATTGGGAATTGTATTTCAACCCAGAACAAGAAATGTGCTTGAACGGACACTAAATAACTCGCCCAGCTACAGCACTAAGGACAGATTTAGCGGGATATAAATTTGAGGCCTAGTATTTAGGCGCTGGGTGACAGGTATGGGTTTAGTGCCAGAATTAGACTTGGAAATACACAGTAGCGGGTGTGTGTGAAGTTATTCTGAATGACCCAATGTGCACCTTGAATATTATATACCCTTTTAGGGATAGATTTCAAATAGCTCTGATATAGCAGAAACCACTAAATTATGAAATTGCTAAATTGGGAATTGTATTTCAACCCAGAACAAGAAATGTGCTTGAACGGACACTAAATAACTCGCCCAGCTACAGCACTAAGGACAGATTTAGCGGGATATAAATTTGAGGCCTAGTATTTAGGCGCTGGGTGACAGGTATGGGTTTAGTGCCAGAATTAGACTTGGAAATACACAGTAGCGGGTGTGTGTGAAGTTATTCTGAATGACCCAATGTGCACCTTGAATATTATATACCCTTTTAGGGATAGATTTCAAATAGCTCTGATATAGCAGAAACCACTAAATTATGAAATTGCTAAATTGGGAATTGTATTTCAACCCAGAACAAGAAATGTGCTTGAACGGACACTAAATAACTCGCCCAGCTACAGCACTAGGGACAGATTTAGCTGGATATAAATTTGAGGCCTAGTATTTAGGCGCTGCGTGACAGGTATGGGTTTAGTGACAGAATTAGACTTGGAAATACACAGTAGCGGGTGTGTGTGAAGTTATTCTGAATGACCCAATGTGCACCTTGAATATTATATACCCTTTTAGGGATAGATTTCAAATAGCTCTGATATAGCAGAAACCACTAAATTATGAAATTGCTAAATTGGGAATTGTATTTCAACCCAGAACAAGAAATGTGCTTGAACGGACACTAAATAACTCGCCCAGCTACAGCACTAGGGACAGATTTAGCTGGATATAAATTTGAGGCCTAGTATTTAGGCGCTGGGTGACCGGTATGGATTTAGTGACAGAATTAGACTGGGATATGGCCAAAAAATAAACAGACTATTGCTGGTTAAATGCACTTGGTGTGACAGCTTCACCCTGATGTAGGCTTTAGCCAAAAAACAACCACACCATTGAGGGTTAAATGCACTTGGTGACAGGCGCAGCTTGCCCCTGATTTAGTATATGGCCAAAAAATGAACAGACTATTGCTGGTTAAATGCACTTGGTGTGACAGCTTCACCCTGATGTAGGCTTTAGCCAAAAAACAACCACACCATTGAGGGTTAAATGCACTTGGTGACAGGCGCAGCTTGCCCCTGATTTTGTATATGGCCAAAAAATGAACAGACTATTGCTGGTTAAATGCACTTGGTGTGACAGCTTCACCCTGATGTAGGCTTTAGCCAAAAAACAACCACACCATTGAGGGTTAAATGCACTTGGTCGCAGCTTGTGCTGGCGCACCACAAGACACAAAATGGCCGCCGATCACCCCAGAAAAATGTGACTGACAAACGGTCTGTGCAGCCTAAAAACAGTGAGCAATTGAGGATCAGCAGCTCAATGATCCACAGCTGCAGATCGATCAGTTAATCAAGTCCTTTGGAGGAGTTAATCTGCCTAATCTCGCCCTACTGTCGCAGCCGCAACCTCTCCCTACGCTAATCAGAGCAGAGTGACGGGCGGCGCTATGTGACTCCAGCTTAAATAGAGGCTGGGTCACATGGTGCTCTGGCCAATCACAGCCATGCCAATAGTAGGCATGGCTGTGATGGCCTCTTGGGGCAAGTAGTATGACGCTTGTTGATTGGCTGCTTTGCAGCCTTTCAAAAAGCGCCAAGAAAGCGTCACAAAAGCGCGAAGAAAGCGACGAACCCCGAACCCGAACCCGGACTTTTACGAAAATGTCCGGGTTCGGGTCCGTGTCACGGACACCCCAAAATTCGGTACGAACCCGAACTATACAGTTCGAGTTCGCTCATCCCTATACATGTCCCAAAAAGAAAATAGAACAAAAGGACAGCTAAACAAGCACATCGAATTACATTACATACTAAGAAGGCAGAATATAACCCATAATAATCAAAACCATACAGACTAGTGTTGATCAAGCACCAAACTGCTTGGGTGCTCGAGTAGAACACCTCAGGATGCTTTGGTGCTCTACCGAGCACCCAAGCACAATGGAAGTGAATGGGAGAACCCGAGCATTAAACCAGGCACCCCCTGCTCTGAAGAGGAGGGGGGTCTGGTTCACATGAAAAGGTTAGTAATTGATGGAAACACCACTGAAATGGTACAGGAACTGCAAGGGATGCAAGGGAAGTCTGGATGCATCTTGGACTCCCAGGTCGCTGCTGGGAACGATGTTGTCCGAGTAATACGCCACTTTTACAGACTGACTAAATACTCACAAAACCGAAGATAAAATCGATTTTAGAGGGAAAATTGTTAGGAAACATTATTTTCTATATATTTACTTGTATATAAAGTGCAAGTCTGGCAAAAAATCACAAGGAAGAGGCACTCCGATACAACCTGTATATAACATAAAGAAGGGCCTCATTCAAATTGTGGTACAATTGTTCAGGTAGTGGGACTCCTACACTCCCTGACTCACCTACATAACACAGTTCACACTTGGAATCAAATGGACTTTCTCAGCCAGTCGCTCAGCAGTCTCCAGGCTGTAGTAAATCAGTATGTCTGGGGAGCTAGGGCCCAGAAGTCCTCCTGACTCTGGCCGTGCAACCCTCTCACTGGAGGCGTTGCGTGATCCCCCAAACTCCAGGCTATTCAAAGCCTTGTGGCCCCTCAGTACTCCTGACTGAGGCCACACACAGAGCCTCTGCTTCACGAAACACTTCCCAGTCTGGTCTGGGCTATTATCCCAGACTAATTGTGGCACCTGGTGCTGCCTCAGACCTGATGATTGCTGGAGAAGAGATGGAAACTCCTGACATAAAACTCCCCTAGCAGCCATGAGGCCTGTCACTGCCTCACATACCCCCCCTTTATTCAAGCCTGGAGGGGTGAACACTAGCATCAAACCAAGATGCTCGTAAGAGGGCATCAACCTAGCCTACAGTTTCCCCGTATTCTGCCAGACTCAGGACAACAGCTCTTGGTTTATCACCAACATGAGTTCTTTACTAGTGTTGATCGAGCACCGTATTGCTCGGGAGCTTGGGCAGAACACATTGGGATGTTGGGGTGCTCGACCGAGCACCAGAGTATAATGGAAGTGAATGGGAGAACCCGAGCATTAAGCCAGGTACCCCCTGCTCTAAAGAGGGGAGGGTGCCTGGTTCATAGAAAAATTGCAGAAATTGATGGAAGCACCATCGAAATGATTCTGGAACAGCACGGGGAGGATGTCTGGATGCATCTTGTACTTGCAGGTCGCTGCTGGGAAAGATGTCGTCCGAAAAGTACTCCACTTTTACAGACTGACAATAATACGCACAAAACCGAAGTAAACATTGATTTTAGATGAAAAATTTATATGAAACATTCTTTCCTGTATATTTACTTGTATATAAAGTGCTGCCAAAAATGATAAGGAAGAGGCACTCCGATACACCCTTAGTTACACATAAACAAGGGCATCATACACACCTTTGAAAAATTATGATTGATGGCCTGCTGGTGACCCTCAAAAACATTAGTAGTAAGGGCCTGCTAGGGACCATCTAAAACATTAGGTGCGAGGGCCTGCTGCTGATCTGACCATCTAAAACATTAGGGGTGAGGGTCTGCTGCTGAGCTGACCATCTAAATAATTAGGGGTGAGGGTCTGCTGCTAAGCTGACTCTCTAAAACATTAGGGGTTAGTGCCTGCTGCTGATCTGACCATCTAAAACATTATGGGCGAGGACCTGCTGCTGAGCTGACCATATAAAAAATGTGTGGCGAGGGCCTGCTGCTGATCTGACCATGGAAATAATTATGGGCGAGGGCCTGCTGCCGAGCTGACCATTTAAGACATTATGGGCGAGGGCCTGCTGCTGAGCTGCCAATCTAAAACATTAGGGGTGGGGGTCTGCTGCTGAGCTTACCATCTAAAACATTATGGGTGAGGGCCTGCTGCTGAGCTGACCATCTAAAACATTATGAGCGAGGGTCTGCTGACGAACTGGCCATCTAAAACATTATGGGCGAGGGCCTGCTGCTGATCTGACCATCTAAAACATTAGGGGTGAGGCTCTGCTGCTAAGCTGACCATCTAAAACATTAGGAGCGAGGGCAACCTAATAAGCATGTAGATATGATGGAGGAGGATGAGAAAATAAATACAGAACCATATACCCTTTTTTGTGGTGGAAGGGGTGCATGAGAATACAGTGTATTCAATACACCATAAAAGGCACATTTTAAAGGCCTTTATGTTCAGCCGCTTTCCTCTGGTGGAGTAGAGAAGTCGGGGCAATCCAGGCCATGTTCATTTTGATAAGAGTAAACCTGTCAGCATTTTCAGTTTTCAGGCGGATGCGCTAATCAGGTATTATGCCCCCAGAAGCACTAAATACCAGTTGTGACAAAACTTCTGGAGCAATTTTTCCACAAAGACCTCCTGGTATTTCACCATTTTGCTAGTCCTCTCCACCACAGGAATGAGAGATGAGAAGTTCTGTTTGTAGCGGGGGTCGAGAAGGGTGAACAACCAGTAATCGGTGTTGGCCAAAATGGATTTAAAGAGAGGGTCACGGGAAAGGCAGCAGGACATGAAGTCAGCCATGTGTGCCAGAGTCCCAACAGACAAGACTTTGCTGTCCTCATCAGGAAAATTTGTCTCAATCTCTTCATACTCTTCCTCCTTCGGCCTTTATATGCTGAACAGATGGAATAAACCTGCTATGGGTACTTCCCTTTGTAGCAGAGGCAACAGTCTCCTGCTCCTCCTCCTCATTATCATCCAATTCGCACTGAGAAGACGAACTGAGGGTGGTCTGGCTATCAGACGATGATAATTTGCATGTGGAAGTGAAGGAGGAGGCGTAGGAGGAAAAGGCGGGGTTGCAACCACTAATGTAGGTGGCGGTGGAAACCCTGATGGAAGTAGGGCCCGCAATCCTTGGTGTTGGTAGCACCTGTGTTATCCCAGGGTACGACTCACTCCCGGCCTCCACAACGTTCACCCAGTGGGCCATCAGGGAAATGTAGCGTCCCTGGCCAAAAGCACTTGTCCATGTGTCAGTCGTTAAGTGGACCTTCCCAATAACTGCATTGGTCAGGGCACGGGTGATGTTACAAAACACATGCTGGTGTAAGACTGGTACTGCACACCGTGAAAAATATTGGTGTCTGGGGACAGAGTAATGCGGGTCAGCCGCCACCATCAGGCTGCAGAAAGCCTCAGTGTCCACAAGCCTAAATGGCAACATTTCCAGGGCCAGCAATTTGGAAAGGTGCACATTTACTGCTAAGGTCCAGGTGCATGGAGGGAGACATCCAGGCCTTCGTTTTGGACAGGGTATTGGCCAGCACGTAACACAGGAGAAGAGGAGGCAGTGGTGTGACCCGCAGACACTGGTTGTGAACCCAGGCTTTCGACTCACCTATTAGGGTGCTTTGATGCCATGTGGTGGATCATGCTGGTGGAGGTGAGGTTGATAGTGTTCACGTCCCTGCTCGTTTTGGTACGGCACAAGATGCAAATGACAATTCTTTTAGCGTCTGCGCTTTTCTCAAAAAAGCGCCAGACTGCGGAACACCTACACCTTAGCAAGGGAGATTACCGCAAGGGGATGCTCTGGGGAAATGTTGTGGGCCTGTTTTATGTAGCCGGCCTTCTCCCTTTTGCCACCCCACTGCCTCTTCCAGTATGTTGCAGTGCTGCGGATCCATCCCCCTCTGTACTGCTGTCCTCGCTTGGCTTTCCAGCTTCCCAGGTTGAGTCAGTGACCTCATCGTCCAGCACCTCCTGGGACACAGAAGTGGATGTGCTAGCTGATGGTGCTTGCGAGTGTCCAGGTGCATGGCAGGAGGCATCCGGGCCTGCTTCTTGGACAGGGTATTGGCCAGGAAGTAACACAGGGGAAGAGAAGGCAGTGGTGTGACCAGCAGACACTGGTTGTGGACCCAGGCTTTCGGCCCACCTATTAGGGTGCTTTGAAGCTATGTGGCGGATTATGCTGGTGGTGGTGAGGTTGCTAGTGTTCAGGCCCCTGCTCTTACCCTGCTTTGGTAAGGCACAAGTTGCAAATGACAATTCTTTTATTGTCCGCACTTTCCCCAAAAATGCTCCAGACTGCGGAACACCTACCCCTTGCCGCAAGGGGGTGCTCTGGGGAAAAGTTGCTGGCCTGTTTGGTGTGGCCTGCCTTCTCCCTTTTGCCACCCCACTGCCTCTTACAGCCTGTTGCGGTGCTGCGGATACCTCCCCCTCTGTACTGATGTCCTCGCTCGGCTTTCCACCTTCCCAGGTTGCGTCAGTGGCTTCATCGTCCTCATCGCACCTCCTCTTCCACTTCCTCACTCTGGACGTTCTCCTGACTTTTTGACAACAACCTCAGTTATTGACAACTGTGTTCATACTCATCATCAACCTTTTGAGACATTAATTGTGGTTGACTTATTGGCAACTGTGTCTCATCATCATCATCCACCTCGTGAAACACTAATTACCGTTCCCCACCATCATCTTATTCTGTGGATGCTCCAGAGTTTAGGTATCAGGGTACAAGATCTCCTCAAGTCAGTCTACAAGCAGGCATGGCGAGAGGCCCAAATTAAGGAATGGAAATTAAAACAGCTCCTTGAAAGAGTGGGATCACTTGTTTGCCAAGACTAGACTCCTGTTGACCAGACTCTTGGCTACTGAGACTAGGCTTTGTGGAAGACAGGATGGTGCTTAACTGACTGGAAGCATTATCTGCTGCAATCAAACTGACCATCTGGTCGCATTGGTCTGACTTCGAGAGTGGTGTGCTGCGCCGCCCTGAAAACTGGGACATGAAGCTAGGTATTGTGGATGAGTGTGTTTCTTGTGCTAAGGCAGCAGTCACAGTTTCAGCGCGCCCAGGGCGACGGCCTCTGCATGTACCATCATCACCACAGCCACTTCCCTGTCCCTTACTGCTCGCCTTGTGCATATTAAATGGTATATATACTTGCAAGTATGTTACATGTACAGTAGCGCAGGTTTCGTAAGTGTATGCGCAAATAAAGTACAAAGAATGTCGCAGACATTTTTAGGATGTGCACACATTAAAGCGGTATAGCGCAAGTAATCTTGCTGTCACCACCGCCTAATAAAAAATTACACTTAATGAATGTCACTGATATTTAGGCTGCGCACACGTTAAATAGGATGTATAGCGCAAGTAATGTTGCTGTCACCACCACCTAATAAAAAATTACACTGAACTTATTTCACTGACATTTAGGTTGCACAAACGTTATACAGGAGATATAGTACAAGTAATGTCGCTGTCACCACCGCCTAAAAAAAATTACACTGAATTAATGTAACTGATATTTAGGATGGGCAATCATTACACAGGAGATGTAGCGCAGATAATGTCGCTGTCACCACCGGCCAAAAAATTACACTGAATGTCACTGGTATTTCGGATGCGCTAACGTTATACTGGAGATGTAGAGCAGGTAATGTCGCTGCCACCAACAGCAAATATCTTAGATTGAATGTCACTGATATTTCGGATACGCAAACGTTATACAGGAGATGTAGCGCAGGTAATGTAACTGTCCGTAGAGGACACCATCTACGGAAAAAGTACACTGGATGTCACAGATATTTTCAGGCTGTGCCCACGTTAGACAGGTTATATAGCGCAGATAATGTCGCTGTCTGCAGCGGCCAAACAATTGCAAGCTATTTAGTGCAGGTTGCGCTAAAAATATATATTGCAGCCAGCTACAACTATAGTCCTTAAAAGGCATTTTGGGTCTCTAACAAGTTTTATTTATTTAGTGCAGGTTGCACTAAAAATATATATTGCTGCCACACACAATAGTCCTTAAAAGGAGTTTTGGGTCTCTAACACGTTTTAGCAATTTAATGCAGGTTGCACTAAAAATATATATTGCTGCCACACACAACAATAGTCCTTTTAAAATACTTTTGGGTCTATAACAAGTATAAAAGCTAAAATATTCCTATTTCACCCTCTACACTATCTCTCCCTTCTGCTCTCCAGCTCTCCCTGACTAAGACTGAGCTGAACACGTGTCATTGGGTGCTATATAGCACTCGATTACGCGTTCCGGCCAGCCAATCACTGTAATGCCATTAGCAAACATGGCTAGGGCATTACAGTGAATGGCAGTACTTTTCTCCACGTACCTAGGCATCTTGCAGTTATAAAGTCGACTATGAACTCTTTTGTAAACCAAAGTTAAATGTGACACCATCTATCCAACAGCTACAGCTTGGCCAAAACTGACTCACGGAATAGGACTATCATTCCAAGCACACTAGCAAAGCTACAACAGAATCACTGAAAATAAAAAGAATGAAGGTGTTGAAATAGCCCAGTCAAAGTCCAGACCTCATCCAAATTGAAATGTTGTGGCAGGACCTAAAACGAGCTACAGTATGGCTAAACAAATGCCCACAAATCTCATTGAACTAAATCAACGTTATAAAGAAGCGTGGCCCAAAATTCCTCAAGAATAGAGTTGAGCGAACCTGAACTGTAAAGTTCGGGTTCGTATCGAACTTTAGGGTTTTCGGCACCCGGACCCGAACATTTACGTAAAAGTTCGGGTCCGGTGTTCGACGATTTTTATGGAGCTTTTTGAAAGGCTGCAAAGCAGCCAATCAACAAGTGTCATACTACTTGCCCCAAAAGGCCATCACAGCCATGCCTACTATTGGCATGGCTATGATTGGCCAACTGCAGCATGTGACCCAGCCTCTATTTAAGCTGGAGTCACAAAGCGCTGCCCGTCACTCTGCTCGGATTAGTGTAGGGAGAGGCTGCAGCTGCTGTGAGGGAGAGATCAGGGAGAGATCTTATCAAGAACTGGTTTATGTACTCAGCGATCGACAGAAAATGTGAAAAAGTCACTGTCACATTTAGGCCATAAATACAGCTTTGGCATACTGGGATGAAAAAACCCTCTAATATACTGCACATCTAGTATTACAATTACACGTGCATAAGTCACGGTCACATTTTGGACAGAAATACAGTTTTTTGGTTAGGGTGAAAAAACCCTCTCATATACTGCACATCTGTGATTACACGTGCATAAGTCACTGTCACATTTAGGCCATAAATACGGCTTTGGTATACTGGGGTGAAAAAACCCTCTAATATACTGCACATCTGGGATTACACGTGCATAAGTCACTGTCACATTTTGGACAGAAATCCAGCTTTTTGGTTAGGGTGAAAAAAACCTCTAATATACTGCACATCTGGGATTAGACAAGCATCAGTGACTGTCACATTTAGGCCAGAAATACAAATTTTGGGTTACTTGGGTGAAAAAACCCTCTGATATACTGCACATCTGGGATGAGACTTGCATAAGTGAGTGTCACATTTAGGCCACAAATACGGCTGTCATATAAAGTAAAAAAATAATAATAATAGAGTGCAATACCCTACATCAGGGTTTATTTTGGCGGTTAATTATTTTTAACATACTTAACCACTTTTTACTTTGCTTTGTGAACGCTAACTATGAGGCAAACATCTAATAAGGGACGCGGTCATGGTCGTGGTGGTGGTGTTGGTGGAGCCTCTGGTGCAGGGAGAGGACGTGGCCGTTCTGCCACAGCTACACGTCCTACTACCTCAGGTCCCAGTAGCCGTCAGAATCTACTGCGATATTTGGTTGGGCCTAATGCCGTTCTAAGGATGGTATGGCCTGAGCAAGTACAGGCGTTAGTCAATTGGGTGGCCGTCAGTGGATCCAGCACGTTCACATTATCTCCCACCCAGTCTTCTGCAGAAAGCGCACAGGTGACGCCTGAAACCCATGCCCATCAGTCTGTCACATCACCCCCGTGCATATCGGGGAAACTGTCTGAACCTCAAGTCATGCAGCAGTCTCATGCTGTTTGAAGACTCTGCTGGTAGGGTTTCCCAAGGGCATCCACCTAGCCCTTCCCCAGGGGTGGAAGACATAGAATGCACTGACGCACAACCACTTATGTTTCCTGAGGAGGACATGGGAATACCACCTCAGAACGTCTCTGATGATGACAAAACACAGGTGCCAACTGCTGCGTCTTTCTGCAGTGTGCAGACCAAAAAGGAGGTCAGGGAGAAAGACTGGGTGGAAGACGATGCAGGGGACGATGAGGTCCTAGACCCCACATGGAATGAAGGTCGTGCCACTGAGTTTCAGAGTTCGGAGGAAGAGGCAGTGGTGAGACCGAGCCAACAGCGTAGCAAAAGCGGGAGCAGGGTGCAAAAGCAGAACAGTCGTCGCCAAAACAGTTCGCCTGCTACTGGCCACCGTCAACAGGGACCGAGCACACCAAAGGCAGCTTCAAGAAATTCCCTGGCTTGGCACTTCTTCACACAATGTGCTGACGACAAGACCCGAGTGGTTTGCACGCTGTGCCATCAGACCCTGAAGCGAGGCATTAACGTCCTGAACCTTAGCACAACCTTCATGACCAGGCATCTACATGCGAGACAAGGGCTGCAGTGGAATAAGCACCTTCAAAACCCAGAAAGGGCTCAGGCCCCTCCTGCTCCCTCTTCTGCTGCTGCCTCGGACTCTTCCTCCGCCTCTGGAGGAATGTTGGCACCTGCCGCCCAGCAAACAGAGGATGTGCCACCAACAACACCACCTCCATCACCAAGCATCTCCACCATGTCACACGGAAGCGTTCAGCTTTCCATCTCACAAACCTTTGAGAGAAAGCATAAATTCCCACCTAGCCACCCTCGATCCCTGGCCCTGAATACCAGCATTTCTAAACTACTGGCCTTTGAAATGCTGTCATTCAGGCTGATGGAGATGGACAGCTTCAAACAGCTCATGTCGCTTGCTGTCCCACAGTACGTCGTTCCCAGTTGCCACTACTTCTCCAGGAGAGTCGTGCCTTCCCTGCACAACCAAGTATCGGATAAAATCAAGAGTGCACTGCACAACGCTATCTGTGGCAAGGTCCACCTAACCACGGATAAGTGGACCAGTAAGCACGGCCAGGGACGCTGTATCTCCCTAACTGCACACTGGGTAAATGTAGTGGCGGTTGGGCCCCAGGCAGAAAGCTGTTTGGTGCACGTCCTTCCACCGCCAAGGATCGCAGGGCATCATTCTTTGCCTCCTGTTGCCTCCTCTTCCTACTCGGCTTCCTCCTCCTCTTCTACCACCTCCTTATCCGGTCAGACACAGACCTTCACCACCAACTTCAGCACAGCCAGGGGAAAACATCAGCAGGCCGTTCTGAAACTGATGTGTTTGGGGGACAGGCCCCACACCGCGCATGAGTTGTGGCGGGGTATAGAACAACAGACCGACGAGTGGTTGCTGCCAGTGAGCCTCAAGCCTGGCCTGGTGGTGTGCGACAATGGCCGAAATCTCGTTGCAGCTCTGGGACTAGCCTGGAGTAAAACTGTGTTTATAGCAGTTGGGATTTGAATAAAAAGACTAGCAGGCTTGTATTGGCTAATGTGGGTCATGTTTGGGGAATATCTCAGGAATGGAA
The DNA here is from genome assembly GCF_014858855.1 of Bufo gargarizans. Taxonomy (NCBI): domain Eukaryota; kingdom Metazoa; phylum Chordata; class Amphibia; order Anura; family Bufonidae; genus Bufo; species Bufo gargarizans. The sequence goes on from NC_058083.1 coordinate 331,752,982, forward strand.
CATCCTAGAGACCCGGTCTAAAACCTTCCTGGACACCTCATGTACCTCTGTGCCAAATTTGGTGAAGATAGGCCCAGTATTTTGGTCGTGCCGAAAGAATGTCCAGGCAGACAGACTTCTAGAGAGACAGACACAAACTCATTTTTATATATATAAGAGATAAAGATATTAGCCCTACCTCCAAATGGTAATACATTAGGTGATCATTAATTATATAGAAATACGTGTATGTTAGGCGTATTTCTGACACAGATTGTGGCGCAAAGGTCTTTAGCAACGCAATCTGCATATTTTTCCCGCTCATGCCAGGTCTAAAAAAGGATGGCGTGGGCAGGGAAAGGGATAAAGTTATGGCCATCCAGATATTGGATACCACTGCCACACGTTGACCGGATAAAACATCTGCCACAGTGACCGGATAACGCCGCCATACGGTGAACAGCTAAAAGAGTATAAGAGGGCACAGTACAGAGAATGACTAGGGGCACTGCACAGGGTGTGGTAAGAGGGAACAATGCACGGTATAAGAGGGCACAGTACAGGGTGAGGAGCACAGTATAGGGTGGGGGGCACAGTGACATGATCCTGTGACATTAGAAGGTCCTTATGATAAATGTGGTTCGTACACCACCATAATAAGAGGCAGAGGAGTCAGACAAGGATGTGATTATGGTCGGCCAGTACAGGTCCAAAATATTAGGCAATAGGCATTCACCTGACAGCAAAGATCTTTGGATTCTGTGGCTGGAGGTACATTAGGCGTTCATAGGATAAATATGTAACTGTTGGCCAGTACAGGCCCCAAAATTTCCCAATTTGCATTCCCCTGGCAGCAAAGAACTTTGGTTTCTGTCGCTGGAGGTACATTAGGCGGTCACAGGATAAATATGTAAATGGCGGCCAGTACAGGCCCCAAAAATTAGCCAATAGGCATTCACCTGACAGCAAAGAACTTTGGATTCTGTGGCTGGAGGTACATTAGGCGGTCACAGGATAAATATGTCACTTTAGACCAGTACAGGCCCCAAAAATTAGCCAATTTGCATTCACCTGACAGCAAAGAACTTTGGGTTCTGTGGCTGGAGGTACATTAGGCGTTCATAGGATAAATATGTAACTGTTGGCCAGTACAGGCCCCAATAATTTGCCAATAGGCATTCATCTGACAGCAGAGAACTTTGGATTCTGTGGCTGGAGGTACATTAGGCAGTCACAGGATAAATATGTAACTGTAGGCCGGTACAGGCCCCAAAAATTAGCAAATTTGCATTCACCTGACAGCAAAGAACTTTGGATTCTGTGGCTAGAGGTACATTACGTGGTCACAGGATAAATATGTAACTGTTGGCCAGTACAGGCCCCAAAAATTAGCCAATAGGCATTCACCTGACAGGAAAGAACTTTGGATTCTGTGGCTTGAGGTACATTAGGCGGTCACAGGATAAAAAAGGAACTGTCAGCCAGTATTAGACATTCAACAGACATAAAAGGCCTTTTATGCCGCTTTATTTACCTAAGACAGGGACCATGATTTGTTCTTATGGTGGCGGATATTTGTGGGCTGTCATGTGGAAATTCATTAAAACGTGGTCGATTTGTCACATATGTTGAATTCCTCTGAGATTCATGCCTCATTCATTTTTAGAAATGTGAGGTAGTCCACACTAGCTAGGCAAGTGCGCCTATCGGTCACGATCCCCCCTGCTGCACTAAACGTCCTTTCAGACAGGACACTGGACGAGCGGCAAGTCAAGAGTTTCATGGCAAAATGTGCCAGCTCTGGACACAGGTTAATCCTGCACACCCAGTAGTCCAGGGGTTCATCACTTCTCAGAGCGCTCCACATCGGCCGTTAACCTGATGTAGTCGGACACCTGTCGGTATAGGTGTTCCCTGAGGCTTTATCCGGAGGACGGCTGTCAATGGGTTGGATGCAAGAATGATCTCATATCCAAATTCACCAAAACATGTTCAAACATCCTTCTTCTTGCATGCGCTGAATGTTTGGTACCCACAACTGTTTCTCTGTGAGTGGAAATTCCTCTGCTAGCGCCCTCAAAAGCAGAATGCAGAATTTCTCGAAGCAAGGCCTGGAAGTGCTGCATTCTGACAACCCTCTCTGATCGTGTTATCATTTCATGCATTTTGCGTTTGTACCGGGGGGGGGGGGGGGTCTAAGTACGTTGCCACCAAGTACTGGTCCTTGCCTTTTATGCTTTTTATACTGGGGTCCCTCTTCAAACACTGGAGCATGAAGGCCCCCATTTGCACTAAACTGGAAGCAGGAAGTGGTGGAGTGGCATGACTCCTGTTTATCATCCAGGATAATGTCTTCCTGGTTCTCCTCCCCCCAGCCACGGACAACACCAGGGATCCCAGAAACATTTAAAGAATGCTTTTCTTGCTCCTCCTCTGCTCCGTCACCATCCTCCTCTGACTCCTCTTTAGACTCCTGTTGTTGACTTGTCTCAGATGGAATAGCTCCCCCCCGGTAATTCATCCAGCATTGCGACTTCCTCATCCTCCTGCTCCTCGACGGCTTGATCAATGACAAGATGCAATGCACGCTCCAGAAAGAAGGCAAAAGGTACAATGTCACTGATGGTGCCCTGGCTGCGACTGACCAGTTTGGTGATCTCTTCAAATGGGCCGCAGAAGTCTGCATGCGTCTCGCATGAGCAGCCACTGGCGCGGTGAAAAGAAACTAGGCTCCCCAGAACCTGTCCTGCTGCAGAGTTCGTACAGGTAGTCGTTAACTGAACATTTCTGCTGAAGCAGCCTATCAAGCATATACAAGGTGTAGTTTCATATCATCGGGCAGTCACAATTCAGATGTCTGACGGTCAGCAATGCGAGCCATGGCCGTGTAAAATCTTACAAAATGGGCAGAGATTTTCCTGGCCTGCCACTAGATGTCTTGGACCCTGGGATATTTGGCAACAAATCGCTGCACGACTAAATTCAGGACGTGTGCCATGCAACACACGTGTCATTTTGCCTTGTTTCAGCGCGCTCAGCAGATTGGCATCGCTGTCCCACACCACTTAACCAACTGTCAAATTGAGCCGGGTTAGCCACTGATCGGCCTGTGACCGCAAAGCTGAAAGGAGTGCATGACTGGTGTGGCTCTTGTCTTACAGGCACAACAGAAGTAGTGTTGATCACGAATATTCGAATTTCGAATTTTTATCGCGAATATAGGTACTTCGAAAATTCGCGAATATTTCGAATATAGTCATATATATTCGCAATTTCGAATATTCGAATTTTTTCCCCGATTTTTTTTTTTTCGTTTTTTTTTTTTTCTTTCCGATTTTTTTTTTTAAATCAGTTCACATGATCCCTTCCTGCTTCTAGCTTGTGGGCCAATAAGAAGGCTGCAATATACTTGACTTTAGGAGTAGTGATGAGCGGCAGGGGTCATATTCGAAAATGCACGATTTTTTTTTCTTGAAAAAGGTAATGATCCGAAAATTCGAATTACGAAAATTCGCATATTACACAATCATTACCTTGCCGATTTTTTTTCAAGAAAAAAATCGCGAATTTTCGAATTTTCGAATATTTGACGAATATTCTAAAAATATTCGCGAAATATCGCGAATTCGAATATGACCCCTGCCGCTCATCACTAAACAGAAGCAGCACAGCATGGCAATGTCTCACCTGGCACGTCGAATAGGTTCTGGGGTGCTTGGGGGGCGCAGCAGAAGAGAAGGTAACAGCGGAAATTAAGGAGTCAGCCGAGGAAGAGAGGGAGGATGGAGGAGGAGAAGAAGAGGCAGGCCTGCATGCAATCCGTGGCGGTAACACCAAATCTACATGAGTGCCACAGGTTGCATGCTTGACGGCCGTCAGAAGTTTCACCCAGTGGCCGGTAAAAGTTATGTACCTTCTCTGCCTGTGTTTGCTAGACCACGTTTCTGTGGTCAGATGTATCTTGGCACCGACACTGTGTGCCAGAGATACATTCACTTGCTGCTGAACGTGGCCATATAGCTCTGGGATGCCCTTCTGGGAGAAATATTTCATTACGGGGACCTTCCATTGCGGTATTCCAATAGCCACAAAGCCACATTTTCTAAAGGCTTCTGAGTCCGCCAGTTTATATGGCAGTAGTTGGCGGGCTTAGCAGTTCTGACAAGCCAGCGGTCAGCCATTGGGCAAGATGCTTATCCGGCGTCAACATCTTTTTTAGCTCGAACATTTGGGGCAAGAAAGCCTGCCTTTTGCCCGATGAACGCAAGGACGGCACGGTGGAAGGTGGAGTGGAGGACAACTGGGAGGAGAGAGGAGAAGGAGAAGAGGCAGGATGGGTGTGGCTTTGTGGGTTATCACATCATCAAGTGGAGAAATATGGCACAACAGTGAAATTACCAAGAACTGGACATCGCTCCAAAATTGATGAAAAGACAAGAAGAAAACTAGTCTGGGAGGCTACCAAGAGGCCTACAGCAACATTAAAGGAGCTGCAGAAATATCTGGCAAGTACTGGCTGTGTGGTACATGTGACAACACTCTCCCGTATTCTTCATATGTCTGGGCTATGGGGTAGAGTAGCAAGATGAAAGCCTTTTCTTACAAAGAAAAACATCCAAGCCAGGCTACATTTTGCAAAAACACATCTGAAGTCTCCCAAAAGCATGTGGGAAAAGGTGTTATGGTCTGATGAAACCAAGGTTGAACTTTTTGGCCATAATTCAAAAATATACAGTACAGACCAAAAGTTTGGACACACCTTCTCATTCAAAGAGTTTTCTTTATTTTCATGACTATGAAAATTGTAGATTCACACTGAAGGCATCAAAACTATGAATTAACACATGTGGAATTATATACATAACAAAAAAGTGTGAAACAACTGAAAATATGTCATATTCTAGGTTCTTCAAAGTAGCCACCTTTTGCTTTGATTACTGCTTTGCACACTCTTGGCATTCTCTTGATGAGCTTCAAGAGGTAGTCACCTGAAATGGTCTTCCAACAGTCTTGAAGGAGTTCCCAGAGATGCTTAGCACTTGTTGGCCCTTTTGCCTTCACTCTGCAGTCCAGCTCACCCCAAACGATCTTGATTGGGTTCAGGTCCGGTGACTGTGGAGGCCAGGTCATCTGGCGCAGCACCCCATCACTCTCCTTCATGGTCAAATAGCCCTTACACAGCCTGGAGGTGTGTTTAGGGTCATTTTCCTGTTGAATAATAAATGATGGTCCAACTAAACGCAAACCGGATGGAATAGCATGCCGCTGCAAGATGCTGTGGTAGCCATGCTGGTTCAGTATGCCTTCAGTTTTGAATAAATCCCCAACAGTGTCACCAGCAAAGCACCCCCACACCATCACACCTCCTCCTCCATGCTTCATGGTGGGAACCAGGCATGTAGAGTCCATCAGTTCACCTTTTCTGCATCGCACAAAGACACGGTGGTTAGAATCAAAGATCTCAAATTTTGACTCATCAGACCAAAGCACAGATTTCCACTGGTCTAATGTCCATTCCTTGTGTTCTTTAGCCCAAACAAGTCTCTTCTGCTTGTTGCCTGTCCTTAGCAGTGGTTTCCTAGCAGATATTCTACCATGAAGGCCTGATTCACACAGTCTCCTCCTAACAGTTGTTCTAGAGATGTGTCTGCTGCTAGAACTCTGTGTGGCATTGACCTGGTCTCTAATCTGAGCTGCTGTTAACCTGCGATTTCTGAGGCTGGTGACTCGGATGAACTTATCCTCCGCAGCAGAGGTGACTCTTGGTCTGCCTTTCCTGGGGCGGTCCGCATGTGAGTCATTTTCTTTGTAGCGCTTGATGGTTTTTGTGACTGCACTTGGGGACAGTTTCAAAGTTTTCCCAATTTTTCGGACTGACTGACCTTCATTTCTTAAAGTAATGATGGCCACTCATTTTTCTTTACTTAGCTGCTTTTTTCTTGCCATAATACAAATTCTAACAGTCTATTCAGTAGGACTATCAGCTGTGTATCTACCTGACTTCTCCACAATGCAACTGATGGTCCCAACCCCGTTTATAAGGCAAGAAATCCCACTTATTAAACCTGACAGGGCAAACCTGTGAAGTCAAAACCATTTCAGGTGACTACCTCTTGAAGCTCATCAAGAGAATGCCAAGAGTGTGCAAAGCAGTAATCAAATCAAAAGGTGGCTACTTTGAAGAACCTAGAATATGACATATTTTCTGTTGTTTCACACTTTTTTGCTATGTATATAATTCCACATGTGTTAATTCATAGTTTTGATGCCTTCAGTGTGAATCTACAATTTTCATAGTCATGAAAATAAAGAAAACTCTTTGAATGAGAAGGTGTGTCCAAACTTTTGGTCTGTACTGTATATTTGGCGCAAAAACAACACTGCACATCACCAAAAGAACACCATACCCACAGTGAAGCATGGTGGTGGCAGCATCATGCTTTGGGGCTGTTTTTCTTCAGCTGGAACTGGGGCCTTAGTTAAGCTAGAGGGAATTATGAACAGTTCCAAATAACAGTCAATATGGGCCCAAAACCTTCAGGCTTCTGCTAGAAAGCTGAACATTAAGAGGAACTTCATCTTTCAGCATGACAACAACCCAAAGCATGCATCCAAATCAACAAAGGAATGGCTTCACCAGAAGAAGATTAAAGTTTTGGATTGGCCCAGACAGAGCCCAGACCTGAATTCGATTGAAAATCTGTAGGGTGATCTGAAGAGGGCTGTGCACAGGAGATGCCCTCGCAGTCTGACAGATTTGGAGTGTTTTTGCAAAGAAGAGTGGGCAAATCTTGCCAAGTCAAAATGTGCCATGCTGATAGACTCAAAAAGACTGAGTGCTGTAATAAAATAAAAAGGTGCTTCAACAAAGTATTAGTTTAACGGTGTGCACACTTATGCAGCCATATTATTTTATTTTTATATTTTTTCTTCCCGCTACCTAAAAGATTTCAGTTTGCTTTTCAATTGAGTTCTACAGTTTATAGGTCACATTAAAGGTGGAAAAAAGTTCTGAAATGATTTATCTTTGTCTCATTTTTTTACATCACAGAAACCTGACATTTTAACAGGGGTGTGTAGACTTTTTATATCCATTGTATGAGCTAACTATCTAATGTATTGACTCTGCAAAGCACAGAGCACAGCAATGACACTGCTCTCTCTCTCTCTCTCAGAACTTCAAAAAAACGCAGAAAATGGCTGCTGGGGAGTTTCTTATATAGTAAGCGGTAGGCAACTTTCCTATTAGTTGCTAGGGATGTTGCTATCCTCAGACAGATATTGCAGCCTCATTGGCCCCCAAGCTAGAAGCAGTGAGTACTAATGAAAGAAAATCTAGAATATTCACACATATAGATATAAAAAAAAATTTTTTTCTCATAGATGATATCTAGTTGATGTACCTTATAAAGACATTGCGTTCTAATTCAGATGAGGAGCACAGCAATACACTGTTTTTTTAATACATCATAGTGCATTACTGTGCGGGGCTGATGTGCTATAGCTATTTTCCTAACATTTGCTACATCTGTGTACAGTACTTATTTATACCAAGCAAAATTATACAGATATATATTATAAAGTTCACATGGGCTTCCCAGTCCCTTTTCACATATTTCATATCCATCTACATCATCACCAAAAATGATGCATATGACAAGTCAATAAAAGGTACACCTAAATGTATAAATACATGTTTGCACATTTTTGTACATTGTATGCTTGAATCTATCTAAATAAAATAAAAAACTATGGATCCATCAAAATATCCCAAATATGTGTAACCTTGCAATAGCTGTATACTTTTTGAAGAATAAAAAGGTTTTCATTTCATAAATAAAAATATTCTTTCGTTTTTACAGTGTAAGTCTTGTTTGTAGCATTTTTAATCATTGCTCTATAGAGCAATTGAAGGTATAAATGCAACAACTAAAATTTTCCCTGTTGTGATAATGATTAAAAGTCAGCTATCTCAGAAACAATTATTTAAATCAATAGAAACCTCAACAGTATTTGAAACACTAATCAATGATATTGTACGCTCCGTGTTTTCATGCCCTTTTAGTTTTATTTACTCTGACAGTTGAGTTGGAAAGTTTCTCTGAGAGTTATGTTGTTTAGAGCACTTTATACTTTTTTATAAAAGTATTTCAAAAACATAAATAAGCATTATATTACTGATTATTATTAATCACACATTACTTAGCAGTAGTAGAAGTACATTCAGCAGCATGTACAGCTATGTTTTATTTTTCATTGATGAACAGTTTTTCAACATTTCTGGAGATTTACTTTAGACACAGGCTATGCAGAAACACAGACTTCCATCAGTGATTTTGAGCCAAAACCAGGTCCAGGTCAAAAACACAAGATAGGTTTCCAACAAACATTTTGTCTGTGTAAGCTCCCTCCTGGTTAACAATCATAGGTGCAGAGCACTGACCAAACTCTGAATGAAATCTGCCTACGATCACAGGAGTACCGTAATACAACTAAAAGAAATCTTCTGTGTAAAATGGTCACTAGAATGTTGTTTTCAAAAATGATCGACAAAAAAGTGATTTACTTTAAAAACCTTATTATATGTTTTATTGTTCTTTCGGCTTCATCCTTCAAATCAATAAAGTAAAATATATAAAAAGTGTATTTGTCTAAAAACTCAAATCTGTTAAATCTGTTTTTGATTGGTAAAATAGATACATCCAATAAAATCTTCTGCATAAAATGCTCATTAATACAGAGTAGTGATGGACAAACATCTGCAAACGAGATTAAATGTTCATGAACCGCATTTGCGGCGGGTCCCATTCATTTTAATAGCAGGCGAACCTGAAAAACCTTCAGCTCATATTTGCAGCCAAGAAATAATTACTAGAAGTGCACAAATGGTCCCACAACCTGGACAGTGACATACCAGATGTACTATTCGAATTTGCGATCTCCATTCATTATTTTTTTTCAATGCGAAATATCGGCAATATAATTTTTGTGTACGGGCATGCGCAAATGTACTATACAGTACCCAAATGCACTATAAAGAAAGTATATTGGTATATAACACCCGGCTTCAATCTGTTTTTTGGGGGGACGACTGGTATATCACACCAGTAGAAATTATTTGTTCCAATAACGCTTGTCCCTCTATATACCTGCAGTATCGCAGCAGAACCGCACACAACTGCCGCACAATACAAATGCACTATAATATACTTTCTAACATAGAAAGTATATTATAACATTGTACAAGGAAGGCAATCCATTAGAATATACATGAAAATAAAACATAACCTTTAATAATTTTACTATGAGGGTCCATTCATACGTCCATAAGTGTTTTGAGGATCCGCAAAACACGGAAACCGGCAATGTGCATTCTGCAATTTGTGGATCGCACATCGCCGGCACTATAATAGAAAATACCTAATCTTGTCTGCAATTGCGGACAAGAATAGGACATGTTCTATTTTTTTGCGGAAACGGAAGCACGGATGCGGAGCGGGTGTGGACCCATTTTGCGGACGTGTGAATTGAAAAGATATCCCTCAAAATGAAAGTAAATAAAATTATTAAAGTTAAGCACGATACGGCAGGTATATAGAGGGGCAAGCGTTATTGGAACAAAATTTCTACTGGCAGATGTTCGTCCATCACTAGTGTTGATACACCAGTTTGTCTCACAGTTTTGTTCCATTCAAGTGCAGGATCACATCCAGAAGGTGTTTGAATGGAGTGGTGCTCAGTTCAATGTCTATGAGTTTGATGTAAACAGCTGAGTGCTGTACACCCTATTAGCCCCATTAACTTCTGCTTCTAATCACTGCAGTTGTACTGTGAGGAGAATTGTGCGTCTGAAAATATCATTGCACTCATTAGTAGGTGCCTTTGCAGCATAGCCCCCAACAATCAGAAATGTATCATCTCTAATAAAGATAAGTGGAAATTGTTGATTGTGGAACTAACCCTTTAAAACATGCATTTTCTGGCATTTTTCTAGTCCTTTATGCCTAAGGGAAAAATGTCAGAAATAAATGCCTTACCTAGAGCAAAAACATCAAAAAACTTGTGCTTGTAAACTTTCTAATCATTTTCTATAGCCTCTGTGGATCTTACTTTGGAAGTACTGTAGTCATACACTCTGAAGTCATTGATATTATAAAACAAGGAGCTTTGTTCTTGTGGGATACAATATCATGGATCTTCATGTGATTGTTTTTAAATAATTTAACTTTAACTATTTGCAAAGACAATGTAACAATTTAAAAACCACAACAAAAGATGCACAGTAGCTTACTAGTAACAGATGTAACGAAAAACTAAAGACATCCATGCAAGTGGAAGAGGACAACTAATCTACAGTAGGTCTATTTTACAGCATAATAATTCAAATCTACTGTATATTACAGCCAAAAGCCCTACTGTTTTTTCTAACTTTGATCATGATTGATTTCTATATATTCAACTAAATTCAGATAAGTATAATTACTGCAGATCCAAGTGTTGTGACCATAATATGAATCTGAAACTAATTCCACATAGTACAAATCAAAAAAGACATGAACCGATCAGGTTCAGCCAATGGAAGTGAGATAAGGATAACAAGAAGGGGGAGAGGAACTCTATAGAACTTTGTTACCTCCAGTGGATGGAAGTGAAGGCCAAAAAAAAAACCCATAAGGAATGAACCAGTTTGCTTTAAAAGGTAAATGAATTCCTCATTGACCCCCACCTGGCAATCAGGCTTTATTTATATAAAAAAATAAATTCAAAATATCTCCATAAACATTAAAGTTATTTTGTTCTAAGAAAATTTCTAAGCCTTTTCTGACACTGTCATAACTATTTCCTGATGTAAACTTTCCATAGTTTCAATGTTCTTATTGACAATAGAAATAACTATTTTGTTTGCTCAGACAAAATGAGGAGCCCCTTTTCTTTTGACGGGATTTTACTACATTGTCATGTCCACCAAGACCAAATAATTTGCATTTTTTTAATCTTTTTTTATTGATACTCTATGCCCCTTACAATCAAGGGTAGGTTGTAAACAGGAAAAATAACAAAACTATATTTTTTTTTATCCCTTTAGGTAACAAGTATAAAAGGCTAAAATTAAACCCCCCATGGCTTACAGCTACTGTAAAAAATGCAATAAAAGACAAAAAGAGGGCATTTAAATAATACTAATCTGAGGGGTCAGCTGTAGCGTTTTAATTTTACATAGGGCTTAATAAAAATCTGCAAAAAGGAGATAGCAAAGATACAAAACGAACAGCAGGTAGCAAATTAAAGCAAAACAAATAGTTTTTTAAATATACAGTTGCAAGAAAAAGTATGTGAACCCTTTGGATTAATATGGATTTCTGCACAAATTGGTCATAAAATGTGATCTGATCTTCATTAAAGTCACAACAATAGACAATCACAGTCTGCTTAAACTAATAACACACAAAGAATTAAATGTTACCATGTTTTCATTGAACACACCATGTAAACATTCAAAGTGCAGGTGGAAAAGTATGTGAACTCTTGGATTTAATAACTGGTTGAACCTCCTTTGGCAGCAATAACTTCAACCAAACATTTCCTGTAGTTGCAGATCAGACGTGCACAACGGTCAGGAGTAATTCTTGACCATTCCTCTTTACAGAACTGTTTCAGTTCTGCAATATTCTTGTGATGTCTGGTGTGAATCGCTTTCTTGAGGTCATTCCACAGCATCTCAATCGGGTTGAGGTCAGGACTCTGACTGGGCCACTCCAGAAGGCGTATTTTCTTCTGTTTAAGCCATTCTGTTGCTGATTTACTTCTATGCTTTGGGTCGTTGTCCTGTCACAACACCCATCTTCTGTTGAGCTTCAGCTGCTGGACAGATGGCCTTAAGTACTCCTGCAAAATGTCTTGATAAACTTGGGAATTCATTTTTCCTTTGATGATAGCAATCCGCCCAGGCCCTGACGCAGCAAAGCAGCCCCAAACCATGATGCCCCCACCACCATACTTAACAGTTGGGATGAGGTTTTGATGTTGGTGTGCTGTGCCTCTTTTTCTCCACACATAGTGTTGTGTGTTTCTTTCAAACAACTCAACTTTGGTTTCATCTTTCCATAGAATATTTTGCCAGAACTGCTGTGGAACATCCAGGTGCTCTTGGGCACACTGTAAACATGCAGTAATGTTTTTTTTGGACAGCAGTGGCTTCCTCTGTGGTATCATCCCATGAAATCCATTCTTGTTTAGTGTTTTACGTATTGTAGATTTGCTAACAGGGATGTTAGCATAAACCAGAGACTTTTGTAAGTCTTTAGCTGACACTAGCTTCTTCACCTCATTGAGCAGTCTGTGCTGTGCTCTAGCAGTCCACCTTACAGGATGGCCACGTCTAGGGAGAGTAGCAGCAGTTTCTCAATTTATAGACAATTTGTCTTACTGTGAACTGATGAACAGCAAGGCTTTTGGAGATACTTTTATAACCCTTTCCAACTTTATGCAAGTCAACAATTCTTAATCGTAGGTCTTCTGAGAGCTCTTTTGTGCGACGCATCATTCACATCAGACAATGCTTCTTGTGAAAAGCAAACCCAGAACTGGTGTGTGTTTTTTATAGAGCAGGGCAGCTGTAACCAACACCTCCAATCTCATCTCATTGAAACATGGTAACATTTAATTCTTTGTGTGCTATTAGTTTAAGCAGACTGTGATTGTCTATTGTTGTGACTTAGATGAAGATCAGATCACATTTTATAACCAATTTGTGCAGAAATCCATATCATTCCAAAGGATTCACATACTTTTTCTTGCAACTATATAAATGCTAAAAAACTTAGATCTGAGCAGGTAGAATCCCCTAACTAATTGTAAAAGTGGGGTAGTCACTGAAGATAAGGAAAAGGCAGAGTTCCTAAATAGTTTTTAGCTCTGTATATACAAAAGAAGAGAAATGAGCTGATATCTGTGACGCCGGGGCTGTTAGTGCATCTAGTGAAATACTCAATTGGCTAACTGTAGATATGGTCCAAGAGAAGTTAAATAGGGTAAATGTTAACAAAGCTCCAGATCGAGATAGATTACACCCAAGTAATGCTTAAAGAGCTCAGTTCAGTAATTGCTGTTCCCCAGTTTATAATTTTAAAGGATTCTCTGATTGGCGCAAGTCAACAGTGGTGTCCATATTCAAAAAAGGATCAAGGTCCTCCATAGGTAATTATAGACCCGTTAGTTTAACTTCTGTTGTGGGAAAAATGTTTGAAGGACTCTTAAGGGACTATATACAAGAGTATGTGATTATAAATAATATTATAAGTGATAACCATTATAAGTTGTCAGACTAACCTGATTTGTTTTTATGAGGAGGTGAGTAGTAACCTGGACAGAGGGCTGGCTATGGATGCAGTGTTTCTAGATTTTGCAAAGGCTTTTGATACTGTCCCTCATAAACGCTTAATAAGTAAAGTAAGGTCTATTGGCTTGGAAAGTATAGTTTGTAATTGGATTGAAAACTGGCTGAAGGACCGTGTCCAGAGAGTTTTGGTCAATGATTCCTATTCAGAATGGTCCCAGGTTATAGGTGGTGTACCCCAAGGTTCAGTGCTGGGCCCTTTATTATTAAATTTATTTATTAATGATATTAAGGACGGGATTAATAGCACCATATCTATTTTTGCAGATGACACTAAGTTGTGTAGAACTGTACAGTCTATGAAAGATGTCCACAAACTACAAGCTAACTTGAACACTGAGTGATTGGGCATCAACTTGGCAAATGAGGTTCAATGTGGACAAATGTAAAGTTATGCATCTTGCTAGTAATAATCTCTGTGCTTCATATTTCCTAGGTGATGTAGCACTGGGAGAGTCACTTATAGAGAAGGATTTGGGTGTCCTTGTGGATGGTAGATTAAATTACAGCATACAATGTCAATCAGCTGCTTCTAAGGCCACCAGGATATTGTCATGCATTACACGAGGCATGGACTCGCAGGGCAGGGATGTAATACTACCACTTTACAAAGCGCTGGTGCGGCCTCATCTGGAATATTCAGTCCAGTTCTGGGCACCAGTACATAGAAAGGATGCACTGCAGCTGGAAAAAGTACAGAGGAGAGCGACTAAAATGATAAGGGGCATGGAGGGTCTTAGTCATGAAGAAAGATTAAAATAATGGAATTTATTTAGTCTTGAGAAGAGACGTCTAAGGAGGGACATGATGAACCTATACAAGTATATAAATTGGCCATGCAAAAAATACGGCAAAAAGCTGTTCCATGTAAAATATGCTCAAAAGACAAGGGGGCACTGCCTCCGAATGAAGAAGAAAAAGTTCAGTCTCCAGAAGCATCAAAGCTTTTTTACTGTAAGAACTGTGAATCTGTGGAATAGACTTCCTCAGGACGTGGTCACAGCAGGAACAGCGGACAGTTTCAAAAAGGGTTTAGACAAATTCTTAAAAGTAAAAAACATTAATGCTTGTAGAACATGTAGAAATCTGAGTATCACATCCTTCTGGGATTCGCGTCCCCACCTATCCCTTGGTTGAACTTGATGGGCGTTTGTCTTTTTTCAACCGTATTAACTATGTAACTATATACAAACTATTGTCAAAGTTATTTTAAATAGTTAAATATTACAAGTTCATAAAATAAAGAATAGAAACAAAGTTTCAATAAATAGGAAAACAAGACACTATTGTTTTCAATTCAGTGCTGCTAAAGCTTGAAAAATTATTAAAATGTGAATCATAGCCGCAAAGATCATATAATATTAAAGAAAAATGATAAACCAAGCACTGTTTTAAGGATTCTTAGGTTTCTGTTTTTGTTGTTTCTTTTCTCTCTAGATGAATCTTATGAGATACTACATCAATTTAGACAGCTAGCTGTAGGCAAGCATAGAAGCTCTAACAGATATTTGAACTGAATCCTTGTAGCTTCACATGTACAGTGCTATTTACCTAACTGGCTGGAAAATCCTTTACAGCAGATATTTCTTTATTAACAATAGACATTAAGAATGTGATTAGAGATGATCAAATAGAAGCTGACGATGTGGAATTCGTTCAGAATTTCTGGAAAAATGTGATTCACCCCAAAGGCGAATTTCCTCACACTTCGTGGTAATGAATGAGAGTTTTTCCTAAAATGGAAATGCACGTGTGAGGACATGGAGAAAGGAACTCTGGGAAGGTGGGGTCACCCATAATGCCATGCATGTAGCCAATCAGCAGCCAGCCAGCCCTGTGATGTGATAGCCCTATAAATAGCATCAGCCATCTTAGATTCTGCCATTTACCAGTGTACTTAGTGCAGGGAGAGATATCTGCAGGCCCTAGGGTCAGTGTTAGAAAAAACATAATTGTGCTAAAAAAACGATTTATAAGTACAGGGAAAGATTATTCAAGGTGCAGGGAAAGGATAGGGAGGAATCGTTCCACAGCATTTGTGTACAACAGGGTTCAGTTGGGGAGGTTGACTGGGTAATATTTAAACAATCCTATTACACCTTGGTGCACTGACTGGGGATCCAAATTGTCATTATACAGCTCTGTCATTCCAGCAAACCGTTTTTGTTTTTGGGGTGCAAGTGCTGTTTTATACAGCAATTAAAGACTTGATTGTGTTTAAAAGAAAACGATTTATAAGTGCAGGGAAAGGATAGGAAGGAAACGTTCCACAGCATTCATGTAGAACGGGGTTCAGTAGGGGAGGTTACTGACTGTGTAATAGGAAAAATCCTATTGCACCTTGCTGCAGTGACTGTGGATACAAATTGCCATTATACAGCTCTGTCATTCCAGCAAACCATTCTTGTTATCGGGGTGCAAGTGTTGTTTGATACAGCCATTAACCAGGTTTATTGCAAGGAAATATTTCTACAGTATATCTTATTTGCCCTTGTGCGGTGCAGTTATATGTTAAACGGAATCTGTCACCTGGATTTTGAGTATAGAACTGAGGACATAGGTTGCTAGATGGCCGCTAGCACATCCGCAATACCCAGTCCCCATAGCTCTGTGTGCTGTTATCGTGTAAAAAAAACGATTTGATACATACAGTACAGACCAAAAGTTTGGACACACCTTCTCATTCAAAGAGTTTTCTTTATTTTCATGACTATGAAAATTGTAGATTCACACTGAAGGCATCAAAACTATGAATTAACACATATGGTATTATATACATAACAAAAAAGTGTGAAACAACTGAGAATATTTCATATTCTAGGTTCTTCAAAGTAGCCACCTTTTGCTTTGATTACTGCTTTGCACACTCTTGGCATTCTCTTGATGAGCTTCAAGAGGTAGTAACCTGAAATGGTTTTTACTTCACAGGTGTGCCCTGTCATGTTTAATATGTGGGATTTCTTGCCTTATGAATGGGGTTGGGACCATCAGTTGCGTTGTGGAGAAGTCAGGTGGATAGACTGTTAGAATTTGTATTATGGCAAGAAAAAAGAAGCTAAGTAAAGAAAAACGAGTGGCCATCATTACTTTAAGAAATGAAGGTCAGTCAGTCCGAAAAATTGGGAAAACTTTTAAAGTGTCCCCAAGTGCAGTCACAAAACAAGGAAAATGGCACATATGCGGACAGCCCCAGGAAAGGAAGACCAAGAGTCACCTCTGCTGCGGAGGATAAGTTCATCCGAGTCACCAGCCTCAGAAATCGCAGGTTAACAGCAGCTCAGATTAGAGACCAGGTCAATGCCACACAGAGTTCTAGCAGCAGACACATCTCTAGAACAACTGTTAAGAGGAGACTGTGTGAATCAGGCCTTCATGGTAGAATATCTGCTAGGAAACCACTGCTAAGGACAGGCAACAAGCAGAAGAGACTTGGTTGGGCTAAAGAACACAAGGAATGGACATTAGATGAGTGGAAATCTGTGCTTTGGTCTGATGCGTCCAAATTTGAGATCTTTGGTTCCAACCACCGTGTCTTTGTGCGACGCAGAAAAGGTGAACGGATGGACTCTACATGCCTGGTTCCCACTGTGAAGCATGGAGGAGGAGGTGTGATGGTGTGGGGGTGCTTTGCTGGTGACACTGTTGGGGATTTATTCAAAATTGAAGGCATACTGAACCAGCACGGCTACCACAGCATCTTGCAGCGGCATGCTATTCCATCCGGTTTGCGTTTAGTTGGACCATCATTTATTTTTCAGCAGGACAATGACCTCAAACACACCTCCAGGCTGTGCAAGGGATATTTGACCATGAAGTAGAGTGATGGGGTGCTGCGCCAGATGACCTGGTCTCCACAGTCACCAGACCTGAACCCAATCGAGATGGTTTGGGGTGAGCTGGACCGCAGAGTGAAGGCAAAAGGGCCAACAAGTGCTAAGCATCTCTAGGAACTCTTTCAAGACTGTTGGAAGACCATTTCAGGTGACTACCTCTTGAAGCTCATCAAGAGAATGCCAAGAGTGTGCAAAGCAGTAATCAAAGCAAAAGGTGGCTACTTTGAAGAACCTAGAATATGACATATTTTCAGTTGTTTCACACTTTTTTGTTATGTATATAATTCCACATGTGTTAATTCATAGTTTTGATGCCTTCAGTGTGAATCTACAATTTTCATAGTCATGAAAATAAAGAAAACTCTTTGAATGAGAAGGTGTGTCCAAACTTTTGGTCTGTACTGTATGCAAAATAACCTGAGATGAGTCCTGTCCCTGACTCATCTCAGGGACAGGACTCATCTCTGGCTCTCTTTAAGCCTTTTTTGCCATGTATTAGTGGCAAAATAAAAATATATTTGCCATTTTGCACTTATCTGTTGAAAAGCCTTTCGTGTACTGTAAAAGTAGAAAAAAATGATGGCCTAATTACCGTTCAGCGGTGCAGTGCTATATTCTACAGACCTGTTTGCCGTGTATTAGTGGCAAAATAAAAATATATTTGCCTTTTAGCATTGCATTTATCTATTGAAAAGTCTTTTGTGTAGTGTAAAATAAGAAAAAAATTAGGGCCTAATTCTTGTTTAGCGGTGCAGTGATATACTCTAAAGCTCTGTTTGCCGTGTATTAGTGGCAAAATAAAAATATATTCGCCGTCCAGCGTTGCACTTATCTGTTGAAAAGCCTGTTGTGTTGTGTAAAAGTAGAAAATAATTAGGGCCTAATTACGATACACCGGTGGAGTAATATAGTATAAAGCCCTGTTTGCCGTGTATTAGTGGCAAAATAAACATTTTATTCACTATCCATCATTGCACTTATCTTTAAAAAAAGCCTTTTGTGTAGTTTAAAAGAAGAAAAAAAAATAGGGTCTAATTTACGCTCAGCGGTGCAGTAATATATATTACAGCCCTGTTTGCCATGTATTTTTGGCAAAATAAAAATATATTCGCCGTCCAGTGTTGCTCTTATCTGTTAAAAAGCCTTTTGTGCAGTTTATAAGAAAAAAAATATTAGGGCCTAATTGCCGTTCAGCGGTGCAGTGATATACTCTAAAGGCCTGTTTGAGGTGTATTAGTGGCAAAATAAAAATATATTCACAGTCCAGCATTGCACTTATCTGTTCAAAAGCATTTTGTGTATAATGTATCTCCTAGCACCCCGACTGGGTACCTCCATCAATGGATGCTCCTAGTGCTTCCCGAGAGCTCCAAGCACGCCGCTCGACACAGTAACCACCACAGACCCCACAAACCGCCACAGCTTGGTTGGCGTCTCGCCGTCCTCCACCCACGCTGGACCCAAGACCGGGCTTCAGCTTCCAGTGGGTGAACCTCTCCTAAATCCAGAGAGCAGAAACCAGGAACAAGCTCTTACAAGGGCTTATACTCAGGGGAGTATTATGATATACAAATCCCCAAGAGTGTTGCTATCCCATCCCCCAAACATGAGCAAATTACTTCATGAAGGGGTAAAGCAGGTCTCTTTAATGAGCACAAAGGCATTTCTTATATACAGTTTTCCCCATAAGGTTACCACCCACGTGGACCTTGTTGAGCACAGGACACAAAGACACAACAGACAATCAACACAGTATTGTACAGTTAGACATTCCCAGCTAATGTACACAAACCCCCTCTGCCTGTGATATAATTAACAAAATATAATGGGCATTGTCTGTGATGCAATCAACAAATACAATGGGCATTGCCTGTGACAAAATTAACAAAATACAATGGGCATTGCCTGTGATACAATTACCAAACACAATTAACTTAATCACTCACAGGCAGAAAACACTGATTTTTCCCAAAACACAGAAAACACCTCAAAACCCCACATATCCCCATAAATTATACATCCGTGGATAGCTCTGATCTGAGTGAACAACATGTCCAAAAATCACCCTGATCCAAGCAGGGGTTCCCGAATTCCATAGAAGTCATATTTGACCGACCGCAAGCATGGCTTCCTGTTCAAAACAGTTCCACAGATTTAGGCGGTGCAGCCGGTCTATCTTCTCCTTCAAAGTTAGTATATGGGCCATAATCCTGAAGCAAGAGGCTGGCAAACAGGCCCCTCCAAAACCCAGTGGCAAGGTTATTTTCACCACATTGTGTTGTGTAAAAGTAGAAAATAATTAGGGCCTAATTGCCGTTCACCGGTGCAGTGATATACTGTAAAGGCCTGTTTGCTGTGTATTAGTGACAAAATAAAAATTATTCGCTATCCAGCGTTGCACTTACCTGTTGCAAAGCCTTTTATGTTGTGTAAAAGTAGAAAATAATTAGGGCCTAATTGCCATTCACTGATGCAGTAATATAGTCTAAAGCAGTGTTTGCTGTGTATTAGTGGCAAAATAAAAATGTATTCGCCATCCAGCGTTGCACTTATTTGTTGAAAAGCCTTTTGTGTAGTTTAAAAGAAGAAACAAATAGGTCCTAATTGCCATTCAGCAGTACAGTGATATAGTGATATAATCTACAGCCCTGTTTGCTGTGTATTAATGGCAAAATAAAAATATATTCGCCGTCTAGCATTGTACTTATCTGTTGAAATGTCTGTTTGAGTTGTGTAAAAATAGAAAAAATTAGGGCCTTATTGATGTTCAATGGTGCAGTGAAATACTCAAAAGGCCTGTTTGCCGTGTAAAAATATTTGATCTAACATTTGGTTATTTGTATGTCAGACAGATAAGTGCCAGGCCCTGCACAGGGGAGTTGCGGAGGTCTAAATGTTTCTGGCGCAGGCATTGTTTGCAGCAAAGTAAGGGGGCGTGGCAGCAGGTGTCACAGCGAGAGTCTTGAGCTCCCGGTGTCATCTAGTGGTCGTGTCTTGACCAGTAACCCAGCGGTTCATGAATGGTTGACTCGATCATCAACTTCATCCCAAGTGACATCAGACACCCCCAGCCAAGAGTTGGTGGGTTCTTCTGACACGACGCTTAGTTGACATGGCCCGGGAGCAGTTCCTGTGCCCCCACTTGTCCTGAACCTTCCTCTCTCATTTTCAGGTCCATCACCGCAAGAAGTATTATATGCCGTATGCTCGGCTCCACTTTTCAGTGAGGAAAAGCTACTAGAGGGGAGTCAGCAGCTACTGCCCAGCCAAGATCTGGAGGAGACATCCTCCGCTTCCTCCGGTAGGCCTGGAGTCAGCATGGTGGAAACAGTGGGAGGTCGGGAACTAAACATGCCCTGGGTAGACCACCTCTGTTGTGGGAGCCTAAGTAGCGGTGCATGGGTTCAAGGAGGCAGTGGTGGTAGCAGTCAGTCAGTGCGGCGTGTTGTGGGTAAAATCATCTACTTGGCTGTGTGGCAGTTTTTTTTTAAGCTGCCGGAGGAGGTGAATGAGGTGTAAGGGATCGCTCTCTCTCAGAGGTTCGCAATCACAGACTTCTCCTCTGACAATGGGGTTCAAGTCCAAAAGGTGCTTTATTTTGGCCCTTCAGCACCATCACACACATAAACATCGAAAATAAACAGCTGCCCATCTAGGCTCTACCTAATACATGTATTGTCTCTACCTCACCTAAAGAGCGACGTTCATACACAGGATTAGATACGGATTACTCAGCCATATACGGTCCAGCATCCTCCAGGCTGTGTCCAGACAAGCACCCTTTGAGGGGAGATGGTCCAGAAGTCCTCCCGACTATGACCATGTGACCTTCTTTCCGTAGTCATCGCTGGGCCCCCCAAACTTCAGGCTTTACAAAGACTTGTGGCCCATTAGCCCTTCTGGCTGAGACCATACAGAGCCTCTGTAGGCCTCTGTTTCAAAGTTTTCCCTCCCTCCAAGTCATACACAGAGGGTTGTTTTATCCCTCCTTGATTATAGCAGCAGGCCTCACCTGCAATCACCTATGGCAAAAGACAATACATGTAGTGGAAGAGTGTGGACTGGCAGATCCACTACCACACCTATCCCCCAGTCCACATGAAATCCATCCCAGAACAAAACTAGACAAAACTGTCTCAGCAAACTACACTATGCTGAAACCACTGCATCTTTCTGGATTTCAGTTATCTCACCCAGCTGAGGTATCTGGGTGGGATATACACGCCTCCCAGCACTTACACTGTACACATCACCACAGTGGCCATATGTAGAATATGTGGGCAGAAGGTGAAGCATGGCTAGGGTGCCAATGTTGGCACCATGGCCCTGCATCAACATAGGCAGCATTGCCATAAAGTGGCCTGGGAGAACCGTGGCTTCGATGTAGTGGTGTAGTCTGCCACAGCAACAGCTGCATCACCCAGTGGCACACACCCAGTTTCAGGCAGTCAAGGCTCCACCTCCTCAGCCAAATGGAGCTGTCTGTCCTTCCCATCATCTGCTGGTCCTGATGCTCCTGCTCATCACTAATTCTGTCAGCAATCAATCACCAAAGCGATTGCCAAGAAAAAGAAGCTGAATGTGCTCCTTTCCAAGTTGCTAGTGCTGCACTCCCTCCCTTTCCAAGTGGTGGACTTTGAACCTTTTAGAGAACTGATGGCTTGTGTCGAGCCAAGGTGGAGAATCACAAGCCATCATTTCTTTGTCAAAAAGGCAGTACCAGCCCTGCACACACATGTAGAACATGTAGAACAGAAGGTGGGCCAGTCCTTGAGCCTGTCGGTGTCTGCCAAAGTGCACGGCAGTGCCAATGTGTGGAGCTGCAACTAGTCAGGGACAATACATGTTCTTTACGGCCCACTGGGTCAATGTGGTTCCTGCACAGCCACACCAGCAATTTGGTCAGATGACACTGCTTCCGCCTCCACGTTGCCACACCGTTAGTCTAGCGGCAATGTCCACCTCTGCCTTCTTATCCTCCACTGTGTCTTCAGCCTCCACTGCAGGGACAATTCACAGTGCCCCTCCAGCATACCACATGTGCAGGGCATGGCGGTTTTATTCTGTTCTGCACCTTGTTTGCCTGGGAAAATGGAGTCCATCAGCAAGAAATTAAATCTTGGCTTTCTACTCAACAACTGAAAATCGGAACCATGGTGACCGACAACGGGAAGAACATTGTTTTGATGTTGTGTCAAGGAGGGCTGAGTCATGCTCCCTGCATGGCCCACGTGTTCAATCTGGTTGTTAAGCGGTTTCTGAAGTCTTCCACTTATCTGCAAGACATCCTAAAAATTCAGCCACTCGTACACAGCAAAGCACACCCTCCTTGAGCTGCATCGGCAGAGAGACATCCCCCAACATAGGCTGATATGCAACATTTTCACCTGTTGGAATTCCACCCTCCATATGTTGGCCACAAACGATTTCCTGATGATCCAAACAGACAGGAGTACTCTCTTGTGTGACTTCAATGTCAGCCACACAGAGCAGAACCTGAACCAGCGGGTGGTGGCATACTTGGAGTGCACCCTGCCAATCTACCTTGAAGATCTGCTTGACTACTGGGCAGCCAAACTGGATTTGTGGCCGCAACTGGCCGAGTTTGCCCTGGAATAGCTGTCCTGCCCAACCAGTAGTCTGGCATCAGATCGGGTCTTTAGTGCGGCGGGGGCCATAGTTATCCCAAAAAGATCTCGCCTATCCACCCAAAATGTGGAGAGACTAACCTTTGTGAAGATGAATCAGGCGTGGATCAGCCAGTATTACCACCCACCAATTCCTGATGCATCAGACTAGATCATCCATGGTGCCACACCAACATTTTGACAAAAGAGAATGATTTCTTCTGGCTACCTGCCTCAGCTACTATTCTGATGCTGCCACCCGCCTGATGTCACACATCTGATGACAAGTGTTCCTTCTTTCACCCACCATCTTCAGCGGGTACTGGTATTGGCAACCATCTCAACACTATGTCACCTTGCCACTCTGTGGTCTCCTCATGCTGCTTTCACCTTACCACTATGTCACCTTGCCACTCTGTGGTCTTTTGATGCTGCCACCACCTCCGCAATCTGTCATTGTGCCACTCTGTGGCCTCCTGATGCTGCCGCAACTTACAGACTCTGTCATTAGGCCACTCTGTGGTCTCCCCATGGTGCTTTCGCCTCACCACTTTGTCACCTTGCCACTCTGTGGTCTTCCCATGCTGCTTCCACCTACACACTCTGTCATTGTGCCACTGTGCTGCCTCCTGATGATGCCGCCATCTCCACACTCTGTCTTTGTGCCACTCTGTGGTCTCCTCATGCTGCTTTCACCATACCACTATGTCATAGGGCCACTCTGTGGAATTCTCATGCTGTTCCCACCCTCCCAGTTCATGACTGGGCCACTATTTAGCCTTTTTGGCTTGGCTGACATCATCATTTATTTGACCCTTCCTCTGATCTGTCAGAAGGAAGGTAAAATAAAACAAACAACAGATCCTCTCTGTGTAGCAGCTCTAAGGCCTGTATGGTCCCATTAGAATTGGCTTATGATTTGGTAGCTAAAAGCAGGAGTGGGTACAAAACACATCTCTGTTTTGGATCTACTCCTGTTTTTGGGGGGCATTAGCAATACTGATGGATTATTGACTAAATGCTGACCGAGTGAAGGTGGATGCTCCACAGTCAAGATCTGTTTTTTGTGGGTTATTGTTCTGATGGATCAGAGGAAGGGCAAAATATCAATGACGTCAACACAAACTTACTGCTGACACCCTCTCCAATCTGTCGGGGGGGGGGGGTGGGGGGGGTGGGAGGCTCTACTTGTATAAGTGTTTAATAGAACAGGTTTTGTTGACATGTATGGGGAATCAGCTGACGACGGTGTACAAGGAGTGCGCTTTTTCTTGGCGTTAACGTTGACCTGTAAGGCTGAGTTCATACTTGAGTTATTTGGTCAGTTTTGGCACCGTGACTGCCCAAATAAGTGAAGTGTGCAGTGATTCTAAGTGCGACGCCTGTCATCTACATGTCATACGGACTCAAAGTATTATTTCACTACCAAAGCAGACTCCCTATGCATGTTATTGCAAGGCACAGTGTTCTACACCACTATAAAGGCTCTCAGCAGCCCATAAATAGCAGTTTTTTAACGTAATTTGCTGCAAATTTATTTGGATCGAACTAAAAATGTAGAAAAATAAAATAAAAAATCGGAGAACCGGCGAATCGACTTTTTCAAAAATTCGCTCATCTCTAGATGTGAATAAAGAAATTTAGTCAATGTACAGAACAAAGTATTCATCTTCATGTCATATAACATTAGGAGCAAAGAACAAATTGAAATAAGATAAACACGCAAGAAGAGAAAGGGACAAAAACTGATCAAATCAGCCATCGGATAGGAACAATGAAGTGTAATAAGCAGCACGTCTTTCAGGCATGTTGTTTTTGTGACTTGAATACTGAATCATCTCAAGCTAATAATTATGATTCAAGTGTTTATTTCAAAGATAATTCATTTTCCATTTCTTTTTTCAAACCTTATTTGGATTCGTTATTTTCTGTGACTGGTTTACTTTAAATTGATATTGATAAAAGTACATTTCCAATCATTGGAGGGAAAAAAAAAAACGTTCTGAGTTATTAAAATATTATCTTCTTTTCAAATTTTAATGCCTATAAGTGGCACACCAAATAGACTTGTAGGTAGGAAATAAACTCTCCTGCGTGCAGTAACTGCCATGATAATACTCCACTTATTGATCATGCCACTACACTTATGTAGATGACCCAGGTTTTTCTGTATTTTTAGATAACTGACAAAAATGTACTACATAAGGTCATTTAACTAAGGATAGCAGTACTATATACAGTATACAGTATAAGCAGCAAACATGGTGCTCACCTCAGCTTGCTGTGAATGAGTGAGTTTAATGGCATAGGCATAGTTCCAAAATAAATTAACTAATCAGCATATCTCTTATCTAAATAAAAATGAATTTCTGTCTGTCTATTGTCTCTGTCTGTCCTTTATGCACAGCCAAACAACTGGACCAATCTTCACCAATTTGGCACATGGGTACATCAGGTGTCCGGGAAGGTTTTAGACTGGGTCTCAGTTCTCTAGGGCGTATTGTTCCTGAGATATTACAAACAATATATTAGCCAATAGGAGCTCGCAGCTTCACTCACATTCTAACTGCCATTCATACATTCACATGAGCCTTATTATCCAATAGGAGCTTGCAGGTCCGTCGATCTTGATATACACAGTTACACCAGGTTTCCAAAACAACTCAGTCGCTTTCATCACTGTTAGGGGGCAGGCTAGTGTAGAGGTCTTATATTAAGGGTGCATGTCACAGTGGGAGGGACACTCTTAAAGGGCAGGTCAATGTTAAGGGGGTGGGTTGCTGTTGAGGTGATTGTTAAGGGGGCATAATGCTGTGGAGGTCACTGTTAAGGGGGCAGACTGGTATGTCAGTCACTGTTAAGAGGGCGGGCCATAAAAATGGCTGCCATTCTAAATGAACAGCTTTTACAATTATTTAGTAAACTGTCACTTTTGACTTTAGCTATGTTGTTAGTTACATGTTTTAATGTTTAGTAGAATTAATTTATCTCCTGTTCTGTAACTTGCTTAATTGTGTCAGAGATCGATTGTGATTTACAAATTAAATATGTGCTATGTTATTTATCATTGTTTGGTATTTGCTTTGAAAGTATTAATTCCCAGTTAATCAAAGTGATATTATCATGCACATCTTCTGTCTATTTTTTTCTAGTAGAAAAAAAAGTATTGTGTAAGATTAATAGTATTCTCACCAGAGAGAGAAGCCCAGGATAAGGTTTAGAATATACTTTAATCGTATTGCCAAAATAAAGTTATTTCACTACAAAATAGAATTTATTGTCTACATGATTCTGCTAAATAAGTATTTTAAAAAGCAACAACAAAACAGAGACTAATCTATTAGAACTTTATCTGCACAATATTGTGTACAAATTACATGAATTTGATATATAAAATACAACTTTCAGGAATTGCAAATAGAGTATCTGATTGACTTACTAATCTCTTTTTAGTGGAACAAAGGAGAGCAAAGTATGATTGCTGTTGTGTACAGTCCCAGCATGGAGACTATATTTTGTCCCCTAAGTCTTCTCTATTTGTTTGAAAAAAGTTGTCTGTACAATTTGTAGCCGCTGCATTTATCAGCTGATCACTGCACTCCTCCTCTTGGCACCAACTAAGTCACAACCTGCCAGGCATGTTCACCAGGCAGCCGCAACTCCAGGAAAAGTATAGCACTAGAAGATGGTCATTCAGATGATTAATGTTTCACTTACGAGATCGCTGGCTAGAATCTACCAATCCAACAAAGTGGTGGCTTATATGCCATATTAGAGCACATGGACAGGTTGTTGTGTTGCATAACGGAGTTGAAAAGTGACATCATTCTAGTCTATTTGATCAATTCAGTTAATGGCTAATTCTCCAACAGGTTTATTGAATAAAAGTTTTAAGGCTAGATTGATCTTTCATTCATCCTACATTAGGGTGTGTAGCCTTGGTGCAGTTATTGAAGTTGTTTAAAAAACTGGCACACAGTTATAGCTAGCTAGAGACAGTACTGTATGTTCTGCATAAAGAAGGTCCATTTGAAGGGAAATTGGATTCAGAGATATACTACTACAAAATTGTGACTTTTTAGTGCCACGATTCAGGCAAAGGGAGAGTCATAAATCTCTTCCTATATATTGTTCATTTAAAGGGGTATTCCAGTCATGTTAAATTATCTACTATTCAAAGGATAAGGAGTAACTATTAGATTGGTGGGGGTCCTACAGCTGGGGGGCTCATCAGGGTACATGGACCCTGTTCTCATGATCGGCGAGGGTCCTAGTGGTAGAACACATACCAATTTAATAGTTATTATCCTATGAATAGGGGATAACTGAATGTGACTGGAATACCCCTTTAAAAAATAAAGCTAAACATTTGTAAAATTAAAATATAGAATTTCCATTATTTGGATGCTACCATCATATGTTATAACCTTTTTTGCACAAAAATGCACAGTGTATTTTTAGCCATTTTGTGATGTTTTTTGACAGTGTGTTTGAAGTTTTGGCATAGTGTGTTTGAGTTTATATATAGGCAAGTATGTACTCCTGTAATTTCATGCCAAAAAAAAACTGCCATTAAAAAGCATCCATTGCCATTTGGATTTTTTCAAGCAGGGCAAAAAATCAGTGGCCGTCCATGGGATAAAAATTTGCTGCAATAAAAAAAAATGCCATTGACCTGCACTTCAAGTGTCAAAAATGTCCCATCAATGTCCTATCTAATAAATAACTTGAAATATTATTACATTCCATGAATTACAGTGAATTCAGTAACTCACAACTACTATTGGTGCTGAGAGAGACAGAGACCTTAAACTGTCATACACAAATTGTCTGGATAATCGGAGCACTTCCAATTTGGGCATAATGAATTTTTAACCAAATTAAATTGCTGGACTGATTGGGCTTAATACATTTTCAGTGATTAGCTCATGCTGCAGTTAACATTTAATAAGTTTGTAGTGCTTCTTATTGTAGTGTCTTCTTATTTTAGTATTTGAAATGCTTTATTTTTGTTCTGTATTGCCCCTTTTACATGTTTATTTATCCATGTTGGTTTTCTCCTGTTTTAGTTTTTATATCCATATAGTATGTACCTCCCTTGGTGAAAATTTTAGACTGCTTTGAATAATAATAATAATAATAATAATAATAATAATAATTTACTATTTGCACTCTAATTTTCGTGTTTTTACAAGTATCTGTTACCTAGTTTATGCTGTCCAATCTGAGAGCAATATAAAGTAATGACCCTGATTCTAATGATGTATCAGTTACTGAATCACTTGCTATAGTTTTCATAAAAGTGACCTTTATCAACTTTTATTGGAGCCCAGACACTAGTAATCAATATTCATAAGCAGTAGCCTTCTCTGCCCTCCCGCCATTGATTGACAACTTTCTTCCTATGCTGTGTATTAAGAGAAATCTGCCAATCAGCATAGGGTGAGTGGAGGTCATCACAGTTCCTAAATATTGATTACTACACTTACGGCATACACAGTATCATGTGGACTACATCCTAAGCTCCTGCTGTGGCTGATAAAGGGCAATAATATGGAAGCTGTCCAGACTCTAGAATCAGGCTTCTCAGTTTGGGCAGTATAAGCCTGGTGACATATTCCCTTTAAAGACAAAAATATGCATAAGGTCTTCTAGAGGGTCATCTATAGAGAAAAATCTAATTTCATATATGTCTTACAGTTTGTTTTAGATCAGTCAGTAAATATCAGAGCTGGACAATAATTGGAAAGGGATATTATTGTTACCCCACTGTGCAGATACCACAACTACGAAGCCTGACACAAACTATTTATTAAAGACCACTATAGCAAATTATAGCCAATCATATTTAACAGCCCTAATACATGGACCCTTTAGTAGTTTAGAAGTAGATTGAAGTATAGGGTAACAAAACAGGAGTTGGAAGCTCTGTTTAAGCCACTTAAAAGTAATGATGAACAGATTCGGAATGATGAGATAAAGTAGGACAATCACTATTGGTGTTCAAGGTATGGGTTTAAAAAGAGATCCAATCCCAAAAGATATTCTCTCTGATATCTATGATAGGGGCATTTATTTATTTGCATCCCATTCCCCTTCCCAGCAGTCCCTAGTACTGTAGTTAACAAAAACATATTCCCCATCGGGCTGTCTCTCTTCAATGACAGCATAGGCGGCTGCCTACTCCATTTGGCCTTTGTTGCTTCACTGCGGCTGAAATAATTATTGTTTGAGTAAATAATGAAGAATTCACTAATGATTTTCATGAACTTAAACCCTGTAAAAACAGGATAAAACCATTTATTTTCTATAGGGTTTAAGATTGTACAAAGGATCAGTGAATCAATTTACTTCTTTCCCTAGTACTATCCCTAATTGGGACTCAGATTTAAGTCAGAACAGTTAGAGCATAAGCAACTAAGCTCTTTCCGGCATGGTCCAGAAATGTTAACAGCAGATATACTGTCAACCGTATTAAAAACTTAATTAAACGTTAGATTTCAGTGCTTAAAAACTTTACATCAGATTTAAAATCAACCAGGAAGGCAGGATGCATACTTTTTTTTAATTTTTTTTATAAATTTTAAATAATTTTGCATGACAAATATTAGAATAGTAACTTATGATTATGTCAAAAATGTTGGGAATTGCATAGCTGTCTTAATATTTAATGAATTCCATGATATTGACAGATGTTGTCAAACTAAAATGTATCTACAGTTTGCATTTCAAAATGTGTCTACCTACCTATTTCTTCCACATTTCCTTGTAAGGAACGACAGCTGAAAAGCTAAAATTGACCCCATTTATTATTAATTATTCATGCATGGCTTTCACATTCTGCTCATTCTGCCTCTAAACTCACATTTGCTTCCAATTATTGTATATTGCATTAGAATGGCCTATTCAGATTTTTACCTTAAAAAACACTTTTAACCTCCCTGGCGGTAACCCCGAGCGTGACTCGGGGTTAATTTTCGCTGCCAGGAGCGGTAACCCCGAGTCACGCTCAGGGTAACTTTTGCAGAGTCCCCCCTCACCTTCTGCCGGCGATGTCCTCTGCTGCGAGTGCTGGCCGGCATCTGACACTTCCGGGTTCCGTTCCCTGCGAGCAGCAGATGCGCATGGGGGCGAAACTGGGCGGGAAATTCAAAAAAAATATAAACACAAAGTGACACACACACATAAAAAAAGTTATACATTGTAATCTAAATGGATTACACTGTATAACCTCAGAACTGACATTTTATTACTGTACAGTGCCCCTTGCCTACCATTTTACTGTAATTTGTGCCCATAAAATAAATTTAAAACATGGCATCAAAAAAGCGCAACTTTACTTCAAAAGCGGTTTTGGACCAGTTGAGTGACAGCAACAGTGACACGGAGGTGCTCGCAGAACTGAGCGATAGTGAGTCGTGGGGAGATTCTTCGTCTGACACTGACACTGATCTGGCAAGTGACAACGGTGATGATCCTGCTCCTGACCTCAGCCATGTGCGCACTTGGTGCCCTATTGACTGCGATACGGACCAGGTAGCGCCCCCAAGATTCCTGTTCACTGGATCACCTGGGATGAAGGTAGATGTTGAGCGTGACAACCCTCTGGCATACCTGCAATTATTCCTCACTGAGGAGGTAATTGAAAAAATTGTCACGGAGACAAATCGCTACCAAGAGCAGCAATCCGCTACGCTGCATGCCACCTTTTCCAGAAGCAGAAAGTGGGAACCGGTGACCAAAGAGGACATGTGGCAGTTTCTGGGACTCATCATTCTTCAGGCGGTGATGGGGAAACAGCTCCAGAAATGGTACTGGACCACCAATAAGTTACTGGCCACTCCATTTTTTGGCACCGTGATGTCAGAATACCGGTTTTCCCTCATCATGAAGTATTTCCACTTCACGAACAATGAAGAATTTGATGAGGCCACGCATCCTGCTCCCAAACTAAAAAAATCTGGGAGGTATGGCAAATTATTGTGACCAATTTCCAGCGGACCTACGTGCCAGAAAGGCACGTCAGCGTAGATGAAAGTTTGATGGCCTACAAAGGACGCCTAAGCTGGATACAGTACATAGCATCCAAAAGAGCGCGGTTTGGCATCAAATCCTACATGCTGTGCGAGTCATCCACTGGGTACCTCTGGAATTCAGTCATTTACACTGGTAAAGGCACAAAGTTCAACCCCAGGTACAGCGGCTATGGGATGGCCACATCTGTCCTTACACTGCTGGAGCCATTGCTGAACCAGGGATATTGTTTGACCACGGACAATTTCTACACGTCTCCGGAACTGTATGAGGTTTTGCTACAAAACAAGACTGATGCATATGGTACCGTTAGGCCTAACCGACGTGACATGCCATCTATGTTTGCCAAGAGAAAACTCAAAACCGGAGAATTGGTTGCCTGGCAGAAGGGTAAGATGATGGCAATGCGATGGCGAGACAAGAAGGACGTGTGTCTCATGAGTACTGTGCACAATACTTCTACTGCCATGGTCCACACAAAAGGTGGGAAAGATGTGCTGAAGCCGTAAGTCGTGATAGACTATAATAACACCATGGGAGGTGTTGACAGAGCCGATCAGGCAATGACATTTTATCCGGCTATGCGCAAAGAGCAAAGACAAATATTATAAGAAGATCTTCAAGCATCTTCTGGAACAATGCCTTTGGAATGCATATATCCTGCACAGGGCAAAGAGTGACAAGCCTCTTGTTCATTCTGACTTTATATGAAAGGTGGTTGAGCGGATTTTTGTCAACCACCAGACGCCATCAGTATCTGTGAACAGACCTGGACGTCGTGCTGTTGACGTTGTCAACCCAGAACGCCTGACTGGTCGTCACTTTATCGACTTCATCCCACCAACCGCAAAAAAGGCAGCACCTACCAGGATGTGCGTGGTTTGCTGCTCAAAGAGAGATGGCAATGGAAAGAAAGTCGGAAAAGAAACCAGGTTCCATTGTCCTGATTGTGACGTCGAGCTTTGTGCAGTCCCATGTTTCAAAATGTATCACACTCAGGATGTTTATAGAATTTTCTGTGTTTGACAAATTTCATTATTTTTATTACATTATTAAATAAAATTATATTATTTATTAATTATAATTCATGATTTTGTGTTTGAAACTTTATCACATCTGGGATGTATACTAAAGTCTTGTTTGGTCAGGTTTAAGTAAGTAATTACTAAGAATTGCAAGCCTACAATACATAACACCAAATTTCATGCAAAAAATTGTACCACTTTTGGTACAAAATTCCTGACATAATCATACTACCAGGGAGGTTAAAGAACATGCTTACTCGAGAAAGTTTCTCAACATCAACAGTTGTATACTAGTTAGATGACAGTTATTAAGGAACTGGAGACATTTTTCTGTGTTAATTATATAATGTAATACAGTATATACTATAAAGTCTATGACAAAATATACTGTATATACAAAATATATAATATAAAGTAGATGTACATATAATATAAAGTAGATGTACAAAATATGAGGCTAAACATACATTTCTCTAAGGCACTTCTCCCCACCGCCATTCTAATAATTACCACTTTGAAAATAAAAGTTCAAGAGTTTAAAGTTGATTTCATTTTTCCTATTTTTGTGCTTGTATGGTGATAATAATTTCTTTTGAACTGTGCAGTGCATGGCTTTTCAGCAATTGTAATTAATTTTTAATCTACAGTTTGCCATTTTAACATAAGTGAGCATTTTTATGCATGCTTCAGTAGAATAATGAATTAGACACAGTTGAGTGAGATACAGTATGCTTTATGCTGCATTCCTATTTATAATTACAAATGCTAACATGCGTACCTATATGAAGCATGGAACAAGGGTCATAAATGCTATAAGAATGTTAAAGAAGGAAACCTAATGCACAGGCATTATGACATATATTGTATGTTAATGAACATGGTATGATAATAAAATAAAATAGAGAAAATTTGGGAAATAGAATGTCAATTCTGTTTCTGATGGCTAAGGAGGAGTTCACAACCCCGCTATATATTCCCATTGTTCTTATCTGTTATAGGAGCAGAACAACAAAAATAAGGAAAGTGCCGGATATGGAACATACAGTAACTGAGAGGAATAGTGCTGAACAAACTCCATTGACTACAATGTAGTCCGTTTTTGTTCAGAATCCTGTTTTTTTACCAGACAAACTAGTTTTTGAAATTGTTAAATTGTTTTAGCAGTAATTAAATTTTCCCATGTGGATTATAATGGATACTGGTCCCATTATTTAGTGTTAGGTTTGCATGTAAACTATAGGTCTGGAGGGCATGAAAGGTCTCCCTGCCTCAGGTCTTCTATGGCTCTGCCAGTGATTCCCCATGCTGAAACTATATCTCCTGGCAACTTTTCCCTTTGGAGCATACGTTTTGAGCTGAGGGCAGAAATGCCAACATATGGCAGAAGATGACAGGTCATGTGCGATAGTTGTGACCTCACCTATAGATGCTCCATGTGATGCCACGTCTATTGTTTTATTGGCCATCTCTA
This sequence comes from Bufo gargarizans, assembly GCF_014858855.1. Taxonomy (NCBI): domain Eukaryota; kingdom Metazoa; phylum Chordata; class Amphibia; order Anura; family Bufonidae; genus Bufo; species Bufo gargarizans. Next base: position 331,786,347 of record NC_058083.1, read on the forward strand.
ATTTAAAAACAGCCTTATAACTAGCTGGCCCATCCTCCTGATGAAGCTTATTACGCTAAACACACATCGAGCTGGCCATGATTCCACTCATTAGAGTAAGATATATGATTTTAAGAAGTGTTAAAAAAGACTCATGCTGCTGTCTACTTGTCTATAGTTAATACAGTTAAGGTTACCGGTATTATAGTTAATACAGTTAAGGTTACCGGTACTATAGTTACGGCACAGTAGTAAAAGTAATGTTGAATTCCAGTATTACTTATAGTTATATATTATTTTTAATTCATATTGATAAAAGTGCTTTAAATGGTGTATTTTTAATGTTTTTTTGGGATTGATTATGAAACTGTGAGCTCCCACTAGTTTTCTTTAGGATGGTGCCTATAAAAGGAGATTTATCATTTAGTTTGTGTCAGAAAAGTGGCATTAAAAAGTTGCATTTTTTTTACACTGCTCTCGCCATTTTTCTGAAATGGGGCATGGTAAGAGCAGGAAGGAGGTGTGGTAAACCACAGTGCCAAAGTTATCTTCATCTTAGATTGTGAGCCCTATTGGGGGACAGATTGATTCTAATGTCTGTAAAGCGCTGTGGAATATGTCAGTGCTATATAAAAGCGTAAAATACAATTTACACCAGTTTTTTGCCTTATATAAAGATAGAAATCTATCGCAGCTCAGAGATAGATCTCTCCCAATATACCAGTATACTTGCATAAATCTGACTGTGATTGAACAAAGGAGATAAAGGAAAGATCAGTGTCAAACATAAGACAGCAGTCCAGCTGCTCAGAAGTTATGGTAGTGCCACACACTGAGAAATATCAGGTTCTGGTAGGTTAGCAGATGAAAAGAGCAAGTAATTCAGTTTCTGATTGATTCAGTTTCAGGTAGACAGAGGACATGATGTTAGAGACAGAAGACTGGCAGTCACTGGTATTCAATAGTACACCAGGGTTGATGTCACAGGAGGAAGTGTATAGTTGAGTGTCATTAGCATAAAGATGGTACTGAAAACCAAATTTACTAATAGTCTGTCCAATTGGGGCTGTGAAGAGAGGAAAGAGGAGAGGACCTAGGACTAAACTTTGAGGAACCCCAACAGCAAGAGGGAGAAGAGAGGAAAGGAAATAGGACTAATGAATGATATGCTGAAAGAGTAGCCAGGCAGAAAGAAAACCAAGAGAATGCAGCATCTTTTCAGCCAATAGATTGAAGCATGCTGAGTAGTGTTGGTCGAGCACCAAAGTTCTCGGTTGCTCGAGTAGAACACCTTGGGATGCTCGAGTGCTCTACTGAGCACCCGAGCAGAATGGAAGTCACTGGGAGAACCCGAGCATTAAACCAGGCAGCCCCTGCTCTGTAGAGAATACAGTGTCTGGTTGACATGAAAAGGTCAGAAAAGGATGGTAACACCACTAAAATGGGGAGGATGTCTGGATGCATGTTGGACTCCCAGGTTGCTGCTGGGAACAATGTTGTCCTAGTAGTACACCACTTTTACAGACTGACACTAATATACACCAAACCACAGATAAAATCGATTTTAGAGGAAAAATTGGTAGGAAACATTCTTCCCTGTATATTTACTTGTATATAAATTGCAAGTGCTGCCAAAAATGACAAGGAAGAGGCACTCCAATACAACCTATATATAACATAAAGGAGGGCCTCATTCACATTGTGTAACAATTGTTCAGGCAGTGGGACTCCTACACTCATAAAGCCTATGCACTAATAGAAAAGGTCTGTCTAAAATGTCAAGGAACTGGCACTCCAATACACCCTATATTACACATAAAGGAGGTCATTATACACACCCTTGAAAAATTATGATTGCTGGCCTTCTGGTGACCATCTAAAACATTAGGGGTGAGGGCCCGCTGCTGAGCTGCCCATCTAAAAAAAATTGTGGGCGAGGGCCTGCTGCCTGGCTGACCATCTAAAAAAAATTGTGGGTGAGGGTCTGCTGCCGAGCTGATCACCTAAAAATTTAGGGGTGAGGGTCTGCTGCTGAGCTGACCATCTAAAACATTAGGGGCGAGGGCCTGCTGCTGATCTGACCATCTAAAACATTTTGGGCAAGGGCCTGCTGGTGACCCTCTAAAACAATATGGCTTAGGGCCCACTGCTGAGCTGACTCTCTAAAACATTAGGAGCGAGGGCAGCGTAATAAGCATGTTGATTAGTGATGAACGGCATAGGCAATATTCGAATTTGCAATATTTTGTTAATTTTTGGCCGAATATTCGCCATAAATTAGCAAATTCGAGAATTTGTGATCTCAAGTCATTGTTTGATTGCGCCAATGTAATATATTTGCAATAAATTCACGATTATTCAACATTAAATCGACGAATATTCAACATAAATATATAGCACTATATTCTAAATATTTGCGAATTATCAAAGTGGCAATATTCACGATTAAAATTTGATTTAAATATTCGCGATCGACACTAATGTTGATATGATTGAAGGAAATTGAACCAAATACCCTTTTCAGTGGTGGAAGGGGTGCATGCGAATACAATGTATTCAATACACCATAAAAGCCACATTTAGAGTGCCTTTATGTTCAGCCGCTTTTCTCTGGTGGAGTAGAGAAGTCAGGGGCATCCAATTTGTGCTGAGATCAACTGAGGGTGGTCTGGCTATCACTCTGTGTACCTTCTTCCCCTATTTCCATCTCTTCCACATACAAAGCGTCCGCCTTAATTGTGAGCAGCAAGCATTTTAGTAGACACAGAAATGAGATGGCTACGCTGATGACAGCATTATCGCCGCTCACCATCTGTGTTGATTCCTCAAAGTTGTGTAAAACCTCCCAGAGGTCAAACATCAATGCCCACTCGTCACCTGTGAAGAGCAGAAGCTGACTGGAAAGGCGACAAGCATGTTGCAGCTAGTATTCCACTACTGCCCTCTGCTGCTCACAAAGCCTGGCCAACATGTGGAACATGGAGTTCCAGCGCATGCTCACGTCGCACAACAGTCGGTAAGCTCACTATTGCAAGCACTGCTACAGCGTTGCCAGACCGGCGGCAGCTGTAGATGACTTTCAGAAATGGGCGAACCTTCACCAGTAGCTCAGGCAAATTGGGGTAGGTTTTGAGAAACTGCTGAACCACTAGGTTGAACACTTGGGCTAGGCATGGAATGTGTGTGAGCTTGCCGAGCTCCAATGCCGCCACTAAGTAACAGCCACTATCAGACACAACCATGCCTGGCTGTAGGTTGAGTGGCGAAAGCCTCAGCTCAGTCTGGTTCCTTATTCCCTGCAACAGCTCTACGGCTGTGTGCCGTCTGTCACCTAAGCAGATCAATTTAAGCCTGTTGCCGCTTCCCCACTGCAGTGCTACACTGCTTCCAGCTACTAATTAATGACTGACTGGTGCTGCAAGAAGATAATTCAGAGGTGGATGTTGGAGGAGGAGGCAGAAGAGGAGAAGGGGGGCTTGCAGCCACTAATGTAGTTGGCAGCGGAAACACTGATGGAAGTAGGGCCCGCAATCCTTGGCGTCAGTAGCACCTGTGCCATCCCAGGGTATGATTTGCTCCCGGCCTCCACAACGTTCACCCAGTGTGCCATCAGGGAAAAGTACCGTCCCCTGGCCAATACAGGGGAAGAGGAGGCAGTGGTGTGACCTGCAGACACAGATTGTGGACCCAGGCGTTTGGCCCACCCATTAGGGTGCTTTGATGCCATGTGGCGGATCATGCTGGTGGTGGTGAGGTAGCTAGTGTTCACACCCCCGCTCAGCGCAGGTTGCAAATGACAATTCTTTTATCGGCCGCACATTCCTCAAAAAAGCGCCAGACTGCGGAACACCTAGCACTTATTAAGGAAGATTGCCGCAAGGGGGTTCTCAGTTGCAGGCCAGTTTAGTGTGGCCCGCCTTCTCCCTTTTGCCACCCCACTGCCTCTTCCAGCCTGTTGCGGTGCTGCGAATCCCTCCCCCTCTGTACTGCTGTCCTCGCTCGGCTTGCCACCTTCCCAGTGACTTCATCATCCAACAGCTCCTCTTCCACTTCCTCACTCTGGTATTCCTCCTGACTTGTTGATCTAACAACAACCTCAGTTATTGACAACTGTGTTTCATTCTCATCATGAACCTCTTAAGACACTAATTGCGGTTGACTTATTAGCTACTGTGTCTCATCATCATCATCATCCACCTCATGAAACACTAATTGCTGTACCCCCCCCCCCCCCCCCCGTCATCTTCTTCAGACTGTGGATGCTTCAGAGTTTGGGAATCAGAGCACAAGATCTCCTCATGTCCCTCTTCAAGCAGGCTTGGCGACAGGCCTAAATTAAGGAATAGCGATGAGAACAGCTCCTCAGAATATCCGAGTGTGGGATCACTTGTTTGACAAGAGTCTCCACGCTGGGTGGAAGGAGTATCAGGGTAAGTATTCTGTTGACCAGACTCTTTGCTACTGAGACTGGACTTTGTGGAAGACAGGGTGGTGCTTAACCGACTGGAAGCATTATCTGCTGCAAATAAACCGATCCCCTGATCGTACTGGTCTGACTTAGAGAGTTATGTCCTGTGCTGCCCTGCAAACTGGGACATGAAGCTAGGTATCGTTAATGAGTGTGTTTCTTGTGCTCTGGCAGCAGGCACAGTTTCACCGCACCCAGGGCCACAGCCTCTGTGTGCACCATCAGCAGAACTGCCACTTCCCCGTCCCTGCTAGCCTTGCGCATATTAAATGGTATATATGCTTGCAAGTATGTCACACGTACAATAGTGCAGGTTTTGTAAGTGTATGTGCAAATAAAGTACACAGAATGTCACAGATATTTTTAGGATGCGCACACATTAAACAGGAGGTATAGTGCAAGTAATGTCGCTGTCACCACCGCCTAATAAAAAATTGCACTGAATGAATGTCACTGATATTTAGGATGCGCACACGTTAAACAGAAGATATAGCGCAAGTAATGTTGCTGTCACCACCGCCTAATAAAAAATTGCAGAATTCTCTCGCAAAAGGTACTAGAAATATTGCCGTAAGAAAAAACCTATAAAAAAATAAAAGTCATAATAAAAAAAACAGTGTTGGTGCATATTTTTTCTTTCCTTTCAGATTTCATACAAATTCCAATTGGGGTAATTCCTGTTATCGGGTTATATACCACCTGTTAGTTTAAGTCAATTATAACTGGAATGCCGATACTATGTTGCCATAATGTGTTTTGTAACTACATTACTTGTCAACATTAGAAACCAGCGTGCCCCTACTATGGTCAATATGAACAGGTTCCAAAGCAGCATTAATTTAATGCTTAGCTGGACATACAATACCTCTGTGTTGATAGTAGTGATGAGCGGCAGGGGTCATATTTGAATTTGCTTTATTTTGCGAATATTTTGTAGAATATTCGTAGAATATTCGCAAATTCGAATATTCGTTATTTTCTACGATTTTTTTAATCGAAAAATCGGCAAGGAAATGATTGTGTAATATGCGAATTTTTGTAATGCAAATTTTTGTAATACATATTTTTTAACTTACAACTATTAGACAAAGAAGATTATAGCACTATATTAGCTAAATTGCTCTATATTCGTTTTTTTCTCGAATATTCGCTATATTGCTATAGCTTAGTTTTTCGTAATATTCTAAAACAAGAATATATAGCAATATAGCGAATATTCGAAAAAAAATGACTATAGAGCAATTTAGCTAATATAGTGCTATAATCTTTGTCTAATAGTTGTCATTTTTTTCTCATCTGAAGTTCAGATTGAAAAAACAATTACAACTATAAAAAAAAAAGATTATAGCACTATATTAGCTAAATTTATCTATATTCGTTTTTTTCGAATATTTGCTATATTGCTATAACTTAGTTTTTTCAAATATTTGTAATATTCTAAAACAAGAATATATAGCAATATAGCGAATATTCGAAAAAAAGGAATACAGAGCAATTTAGTAAGTGCTATAATAGTGCTATAATCTTTTTTTTTATAGTTGTCATTTTTTTTCCAATCTGAACTTCAGATGAGAAAAAAATTACAACTATTTGACAAAGAAGATTATAGCACTATATTAGCTAAATTGCTGTATATATATTTTTTTCGAATATTCGCTATATTGCTATATATTCTTGTTTTAGAATATTGCGAACATTCGAAAAAACTATTTTATAGCAATATAGCGAATATTCAAAAAAGAAATTTGAATATAGAGCAATTTAGTTAATATAGTGCTATAATCTTCTTTGTCTAATAGTTGTAAGTTGAAAAATTTGCAATAAAAAAATTTGTATTACGAAAATTTGCAAACAACACTACTCCTAAAGTCAAATTTACTGCAGCCTTCTCATTGGCCCACAAGCTAGAAGCAGGGAGGGATCATGTGTACTGATTTAAAAAAAAAAATTGAATATTCAAAATTACGAATATATTTCACTATATTAGAAATATTCGCAAATTTTCTAAGTACCTACAGTACAGACCAAAAGTTTGGACACACCTTCTCATTCAAAGAGTTTTCTTTATTTTCATGACTATGAAAATTGTAGATTCACACTGAAGGCATCAAAACTATGAATCAACACATGTGGAATTATATACCGTACATAACAAAAAAGTGTGAAACAACTGAAAATATGTCATATTCTAGTTTCTTCAAAGTAGCCACCATTTGCTTTGATTACTGCTTTGCACACTCTTGCCATTCTCCTAATGAGCTTCAAGAGGTAGTCTCCTGAAATGGTTTTCACTTCACAGGTGTGCCCTGTCAGGTTTAATAAGTGGGATTTCTTGCCTTATAAATGGAATAGGGACCATCAGTTGCGTTGTAGAGAAGTCAGGTGGATACACAGCTGATAGTCCTACTGAATAGACTGTTAGAATTTGTATTATGGCAAGAAAAAAGCAGCTAAGTAAAGAAAAACGAGTGGCCATCATTACTTTAAGAAATGAAGGTCAGTCAATCCGAAAAATTGGGAAAACTTTAAAAGTGTCCCCAAGTGCAGTCGCAAAAACCATAAAGCACTACAAAGAAACTGGCTCACATGCGGACCGCCCCAGGAAAGGAAGACCAAGAGTCACCTTTGCTGCGAAGTTCATCCGAGTCACCAGCCTCAGAAATCGCAGGTTAACAGCAGCTCAGATTAGAGACCAGGTCAATGCCACACAGAGTTCTAGCAGCAGACACATCTCTAGAACAACTGTTAAGAGGAGACTGTGTGAATCAGGCCTTCATGGTAGAATATCTGCTAGGGAACCACTACTAAGGACAGGCAACAAGCAGAAGAGACTTGTTTGGGCTAAAGAACACAAGGAATGGACATTAGACCAGTGGAAATCTGTGCTTTGGTCTGATGAGTCCAAATTTGAGACCTTTAGTTCCAACCATCGTGTCTTTGTGCAACGCAGAAAAGGTGAACGGATTGACTCTACATGCCTGGCTCCCACCGTGAAGCATGGAGGAGGAGGTGTGATGGTGTGGAGGTGCTTTGCTGGTGACACTGTTGGGGATTTATTCAAAATTGAAGGCATACTAAACCAGCATGGCTACCACAGCATCTTGCAGCGGCATGCTATTCCATCCGGTTTGCGTTTAGTTGGACCATCATGTATTTTTCAACAGGACAATGACCCAAAACACACCTCCAGGCTGTGTAAGGGCTATTTGACCATAAAGGAGAGTGATGGGGTGCTGCGCCAGATGACCTGGCCTCCACAGTCACCAGACCTGAACCCAATCGAGATGGTTGGGGTGAGCTGGACCGCAGAGTGAAGGCAAAAGGGCCAACAAGTGCTAAGCATCTCTGGGAACTCCTTCAAGACTGTTGGAAGACCATTTCAGGTGACTACCTCTTGAAGCTCATCAAGAGAATGCCAAGAGTGTGCAAAGCAGTAATCAAAGCAAAAGGTGGCTACTTTGAAGAACCTAGAATATGACATATTTTCAGTTGTTTCACACTTTTTTGTTATGTATATAATTCCACATGTGTTAATTCATAGTTTTGATGCCTTCAGTGTGAATCTACAATTTTCATAGTCATGAAAATAAAGAAAACTCTTTGAATGAGAAGGTGTGTCCAAACTTTTGGTCTGTACTGTATATTTGCGATAAAAATTAGAAATTTGAATATTCGTGATCAACACTAGTAATTAGTGCCCCATAGATGCCCCCCAATAATGTGCCAGTAAAATGTGCCCCCATAGATGCCCCCCATCATGTGCCAGTACCAAGAGGAACTCCCCTATAGCCCATCATGTGCCAGTAACAAGAGGACCCCTATCATGTGTCAGTAACAAGAGGGCCCCCATGCTCCTTTATGTGCCAGTAACAAGAGCCCCCCCCATGCCCCATCGTGTGCCAGTAACAGGAGGGACCCCCCTATGCCCTATAATGTGCTAGTAACAAGAGGCGCCCCCATGCCCCATCATATGTCAGTAACAGGAGGCCCCCCATCATGTGCCAGTAACAAGAGGCCCCACATGCCCCATCATGTACCAGTAACAAGAGGCCCCCCCTATGCCCCATCATGTGCCAGTAACAGGAGTGCCCTCATCATGTGCCAGTAACAGGAAAGCCCCCCATTATGTGCCAGTAACAAGACCCCCCATGCCCCACCATGTGCCAGTAACAGGAGCCCCCCATGCCCCATCATGTGCCAGTAACAAGAGGCCCCCATGCCCCATCATGTGCCAGTAACAAAAGGCCCCCATGCCCCATCATGTGTCAGTAACAGGAGGGCCCCCCATTATGTGCCAGTAAAAAGAGGCTCTCCCTATGCCCCATTATGTGCCAGTAACAAGAGGCCCCCCATGCCCCATCATATGCCATTAACAAGAGAGCCCCCATGCCCCATCATGTGCCAGTAACAAGAGCCCCCTATCATGTGCCAGTAACAAGAGCCCCCCCCCCATGCCCTATCATGTGCCAGTAACAGGAGCCCCTCTTGCCCCATCATGTGCCAGTAACTAGAGGCCCACATGCCCCATCATGTGCCAGTAGCAAGAGGCCCCCCATGCCCCATCATATGCCATTAACAAGAGGGCCCCCATGCCCCATCATGTGCCAGTAACAAGAGCCCCCCATCATGTGCCAGTAACAAGAGCCCCCCCATGCCCCATCATGTGCCAGTAACAGGAGCCCCTCTTGCCCCTTCATGTGCCAGTAACAAGAGGCCCCCATGCCCCATCATGTGCCAGTAGCAAGAGGCCCCCCCATGCCCCATCATATGCCATTAGCAAGAGGGACCCCATGCCCCATCATGTGCCAGTAACAAGAGCCCCCATCATGTGGCAGTAACAAGAGCCCCCCCCCATGCCCCATCATATGCCAGTAACAGGAGCCCCTCTTGCCCCTTCATGTGCCAGTAACAAGAGGCCCCCATGCCCTATTATGTGCCAGTAACAGGAGGCCCCCCATGCCCCATCAAGTGCCAGTAACAGGAGGGCCCCAATGATGTGGCAGTAACAAGAGGGACCCCCCTATGCCCCATAATGTGCCAGTAACAAGAGGCCCCCCCATGCCCCATCATATGTAAGTAACAGGAGGCCCCCCCATAATGTGCAAGTAACAAGAGGGAGCCCCTATGCCCCATCATGTGCCAGTAACAAGAGCCCCCCATACCCTATCATGTGCCAGTAACAGGAGGGCCCCCCATCATGTGGCAGTAACAAGACCCCCCTTTTAAATATATATATATATATATATATATATATATATATATATATATAAAAGTTGGGATCATCTTTTTGGGGGTGGGCGCATATTGTCTTTCAAGATCCAATTGGAACAATCCTGGTAGTTCTTAGCAGGCCTTGGGAAACATGTTTGTCAAGATACAGTTGAAACTTTGTTAAACAATACTGGTATCTGTTATATACAATACATGAAAGGGTTATTTTACATTGAACATGTTTACTCTACATGCTAATAAGTTGAATGACTTATCATAGGTTGCTGTCATTGTATGTGATGTGAGATGTTAAATAGCCTTTTGTTAAGGTAAGCTGCTATTGTGTCCAGCAACTGGCGAAGGATGTAAGATGTGCTAATTTGGGGTACTGTATTCCACAAGAGATGAGGCTTGTATAATCTATATCTAATCTGTGATGTATCAAAAGTAAGATTATGAAAAATCCCTTTCACCCCCCATGCCCCATCATGTGCCAGTAACAGGAGCCCCCCATGCCACATCATGTGCCAGTAACAAGAGGCCCCCCATGTCCCATCATGTGCCAGTAGCAAGAGGCCCCCCTATGCCCCATCATGTGCCAGTAACAGGAGGGCCCCCCATCATGTGCCAGTAACAAGAGGCCCCCCAATGCCCCATCATGTGCCAGTAACAGGAGGGCCCCCCACTATGTGCCAGTAACAAGAGGGCCCCCTCATGCCCCATCATGTGCCAGTAACAGGAGGCCCCCCCCATCATGTGCTAGTAACAAGAGGGCCCCCCATGCCCCATCATGTGCCAGTAACAGGAGTGCCCCCTCCATCATGTGCCAGTAAAAAGAGGCGCCCCCTTGCCCCATTATGTGCCAGCAACAAGAGGATCCTCCCATGCCCCATCATGTGCCAGTAATAGGAGGCCCCCATCATGTGCCAGTAACAAGACGGCCCCCCTCATGCCCCATCATGCGCCAGTAACAGGAGGGCCCACCATCATGTGCCAGTAACAAGAGGGCCCCCACTATGCCCCATCATGTGCCAGTAACAAGAGACCTCCCCCGTGCCCCATCATGTGCCAGTAACAAGAGCCCCCTCCATGTGTTCCACACTGTACTGCTCAGGCATCGCGAAGATGTCATATGTCATTGCGCCGCCTGCGCCGGCCTTTGGTAGGCTGCAGGCACTAGGCCAGCAGCCTATCAAAGACACAGGGGAGTGACACGCCTCTCCCCTGCCGTGATACAAATAGAGATGAGCGCTTTCACAATGGAAGCGCTCATCTCCCTGTGCCGGCGCCCGGCACCCGCACCGCACAGGCAAGTTTTCAGCAGGGACAACAGGGTCCGCGCTGCCATCTCGGGGAAGGGGGCAATTGCGGGCTGCTGCCTGATGTGCTGGCAGCACTGCTGGGCCTATTTTCATGCAGGGGCCTGCAGCTCTATCTGCCCCTATGTTAATCTGGCTATGGGTCCACCCTGGCATCCTCCATTGTTACGCATTTTTTGCTGAGGATTGCCGTTATCTTTGGTCCGCCTGCGGAGGAATTGCTCCCCTGGTTATAGACACGCTACAGTGTTTGGGTTTGGAGCATTTCCACCCATTGAGTTTTTTGTCTTTATGTGTATGGAATGTGCCACTTTATTTTGTTGGTAACGTTCTTTTGCACCTGGTAGCTTCTGTGTCACATGGTCTGTTGTGGGTGCGGCTCACAGCTTTATTCTACCTCACAGTGCATTGGTGATACTACTATGGAGGCATGTGAGAGTCTGGCTGTGAGTTGGTGTCTAGCACTGTTCAGGCCCTGTTCACACACCACGAGCAGTTGAGTAGTAGGACCCCATGCGTGCTGAGACACCGTGATGTGGTGCATGAGGGGCTCCGATATGTTCCTGACTGGAAGATATTGGCAAAGTTCTCTGCTTTTCACATTGGCTTGAGGAATTAGCTAGTATTGTCAGTTGCGTATCATTTTGGTGCATTTTTTGCAGTGATTTGTGTATTTATATATTTTTTCATCTGCACAATGTATCATTTTGTGTAAGATGTCCTTGTGGTGCAAGCGGTCCGCCCCGGCATCCTCCATTGTATGCATGTTTTGCTGGGGATTGCCGTTAATCTGCGGACCGCATGCGGAGGAATTGCTCCCTCGGTTATAGACACGCTACAGTGTCTGGGTTTGGAGCATTTCCACCCTTTTAGGCCACTTTTTTCAGTGAGTTTTTTGTCTTTAGAACATAACGGCACCTCTGAACGGCAGATATTTTTTTCTTTTGCCACTAATACATGCCACAAAAGGCTTTAGAACATATAACTGCACCGCTAAACGGCAAATATATTTTTCTTTTGCCACTAATACACAACAAAAAGTGCTGTAATTTTAGCACTTCACCACACAACGGCTAATATGACCTTTTTTTCCTTCTAATATAAGCCCAAAAATGCTTTAGAACACATAACTACACCGCATAAGGCAAATGAGACGTATAAATATTTCCTTGTAATAACCCCTGTTAATGGCTGTATCAAACAGCACTTGCACCCCAATAACAACAACGGTTTGCTGGAATTACAGAGCTGTATAATAGCAATTTGGATCCCCAGTCAGTGCAGCAAGGTGTAATAGGATTGTTCCTATTACCCAGGCTGTAACCTTTCCTACTGAACCCTGTTCAACATAAATGCTGTGGAATGATTCCTCCCTATCCTTTCCCTACACCTTGAATAATCTTTCCCTACACTTGTAAATTGCTTTTTTTAGCACAATTAAATTTTTTCTAGCACTGTCCCTAGCGCCTGTTGACATCTCCCCCTGCACTAAGTACACTGGAAAATGGCAGAATCCAAGATGGCTGAGGCTATTTATAGGGCTGTGACATCACAGGGCTGGTTGCTAATTTGCTGTATGCTTGGCATTATGGGTTATCCCACCTTCCCAGAATTCCTTGCTCCAAGTCCTCACAGATGCACAGCCATTTTAGGAAAAAATTAGATTTGCTACCATGAAGCGTGAGGAAATTTGGTTTCGGTGCAAATAAACATTTTTCCTGAAATTTGGATCAAATTCCACTTTGTCAACTTCGATTCGCTCATCTCTAATTGATAACCTACACTGAGTATAGATCATCAGTATTTAAGTGCTAGAAAACCACTTGAAATTCTTTGCTACAGGTAAGAAGACTGATCTGATACTGTTTAAACACACTATGACCCTAAACTACCCATAAAGGCATATTTTGATGTGATGTGTAGTGATGAGCGGCAGGGGCTATATTTGAATTTGCGATATTTCATGAATATTTGGGCGAATATTTGTCATATATTTGCGAATTCGAGATTATTTTCTTGATTGCGAAATATCGTCAATGTAATATTCACATAATGCGTGCAAAATACAGGCGTGGGTCACTTTTGCTACATTTTCCAAGCTGCTAGAAGTTTCCTGAGACTGGAGAAATGGTTGGCATTAGAGTTGAGCGGACACCTGGATGTTCGGGTTCGACGGGTTCGGCAGAACTTGAGAAAAAAGTTCGAGTTCGAGCACTAAAATGGCTGTAAAAATGTCATGGAAAGGGCTAGAGGGCTGCAAATGGCATCAAAATGTGGTTAAGAGAATGGCAAGTGCTCTGCAAACAAATGTGGATAGGGAAATAACTTAAAATGACATAAAATAGGTAAAAAATAAAATAAAATCTTGATCTAGGAGGACAAGGTCCATATGGAGTATGAGGTTGAGGAGGTAGCCTATACTGCTTTTTGGTTTTACATTTTATTTTTAAAATTAGGGTACACCCCAAAACATTGGGAAATATAACCTGTGATAACCCCCTCCAGCACCTCCAAGGGGTAAAGGGCAAGCTCAGGCCATGTGCCCAATTTGGAGACCCAGAAGTCGCAGGGGCTGACCCCTGTCAGTCAGTTCATGCAGGCGTGTGCACACTTAGTGCCCCACCATGTTGCATGTCCCCATGATGTTCACGATCCAATTGGATCTCTGCTCTATTAATTTTTGATGTTCTTTTATGTGCCTAACATGGTGATCACGGGTGGTGGGGAATCAGGGTTCCAGGCCTGAGAGGGAGCATAAGAAAGAGAGACCACATACAAGGTAGGATTCATTTTTTCAAATTTAAAATGATAGAGTTGAAATATGGGAGAAATTATTAAAGCGTAAAAGTGTGACAACTTTTCAAAGTTTAAGCATTGAATGAAAGTATGGGGTGTGCATTAATTACTGAATAATATATAAAATGTTATTCCCTGTCACCTATGCATAGCAGATGTTTATTCACGTCTAAAATTGTATAATGTCAACCCAAGAATGTAACAGAAAAATTATTGAAATATTTTTAAGCTGTCAACTAGGTAGAGGAAGGGTATGTTACACCCAAAAATTTGTGAATTTCACCAGAATATATAACTGACAATTTTTTTTCTTAACCTGTCTACTAGGTATAGTAGTGGTACTATACGCCCAAACATTTGTTTATTTTACCAGAAAATGAAAGTGACAATTTTAATTATTTTTTTTTTAACCGGTCTACGAGGTATAGCAGTGGTACTATACACACCAAAATTGGTGAATTTCATCTGAAAATGTAAATGACAAAGTAGTGAAATGATATCAAATAAAACATGTATAAATAAAAAATAAAACATTTGATTTATGAGGTGGAGTTCCATATGGAGTAGGAGTTTGAGGAGACGGTGGACGTAGCGTTGTAGGTCGAAGCGGCGGTAGAGGAGGACGCGGTAGCCAATACAGGTTTTTGGTTTTAATTTAATTTTTTAAAATTAGGGTACACTCTAAAAGAGTATGAAATATCCAAAATACAAGAATGAGCAATTGCGCTGCAGTATAGCAATGGCTGGTTAGTGCAGGTATACATGTCTATTCTGCACAAGGTACGGACAAGTCCTAAGGGATCCATGCCTGGTTCATTTTAATAAACGTGAGCTTGTCCACATTGGCTGTGGACAGGCGGCTGCTCTTGTCTGTGATGACGCCCCCTGCCGCGCTAAACACACGTTCAGATAATACACTGGCTGCAGGGCAGGCCAGCACCTCCAAGGCGTAAAAAAGGGCAAGCTCAGGCCATGTGCCCAATTTGGAAACCAGAAGTTGAAGGGGGCAGACCCGTCATATAGTACGTGTAGGCGTGTGCACACATACTGCTCCTCCATGTTGGTGAAATGCTGCCTCCTGCTAAGACGTTCCATATCAGCTGGTGGTGCTGGTTGTTGTGGCGTGCTGACAAAGCTTTTCCACATTTCGGCCATGCTATCCCTGCCTTCTGAGATGTTGGCGGCGCCCCCCGCTGTCAGGTGGGAATGCCACCAGCAGCGCGTCTACCAGCGTTTGCTTGTAGTCGCGCATCTTGCGATCACGCTCCAGTGAGGGAATTAAGGATTGTACGTTGTCCTTGTAACGGGGATCCAGCAGCTTGGCCACTGAGTAATCAGCACAAGTTAGAATGTGGGCAACTTGGCGGTCGTTGCAAAGACACTGCAGCATGTCATTGCTCTTGTGTGCAAGACTGCCCTGAGGCAATGAAAAGCTGTCCTCTGTGGGAGGTGTATCGTCTGTGTTCTCTGTATCCCCCCATCCACGCACCAGTGATGGCCATGAGCTGGTCTGAGTGCCACCCTGCTGTGAACATGATTTATCCTCCTCCATCTCCTCATCCTCCACCTTGTCATCCTCCAGAACTGTGCCCTGGCTGGACAATTGTGTACCTTGGGTTTCTGGGTGAAAGAACCCACACTCTGAGCCACTTGGAAATGACTGGCCGGAAACCCTACGAAATGATCCCTCTTCCTCCTCCTCCTGTGCCACATCCTCTTCCATCATCGCCAGGAGCGTTTTTTCAAGGAGGCATAGAAGTGGGATAGTAACGCTGAGAATGGCAGAATGGCATTATCGGCACTGGCCATGTTGGTGGAGTACTCGAAACAGTGCAACAAGGAACACAGGTCTCGCATGGAGACCCAGCCATTGGTGGTGAAGAGGTGCTGTTCCGCCGAGCGACTCACCCGTGCGTGCTGCAGCTGAAACTCCACTATCGCCTTCTGCTGCTCGCACAGTCTGGCAAGCATGTGCAAGGTGGAGTTCCACCTTCTTGGCACGTCTGTCATGGTCTTACCTTCTTACTGTTCTCCTTCGTTTGACATGTGCTGGCGGCCATCTTGGTTTCTGGGTTTCTTGTAGCCTCCCACCCTGCGGCTTCTCCTTCCCACTGGGAGGAGCTGGATGCCTAGCTCATATATATAGGAGGTCTGTGGCTTCAGTTCCTTGCTTGGTCCTCCTGTGTTCACATGCTTCTAAGACTGCTGCTGCTTCTGGTTCCTGATCCTGGCCTCGTCTGACTACCCCGTTGGTGCCTGATCCTGGCTTCGTCTGACTACCCTGCTGGTTCCTGATCCAGGCTTCGTCTGACTACCCTCCTGGTTCCTGACCTCTGTCTACGCAAGACCCTGCTTCGGTTTAGCCATCCGTTTGGACTTTTGCTTACAGCTTGATTTTCAATAAAGCCTTCTTATTTCCACTTATCTCTTGTTGTACGTCTGGTTCATGGTTCCATGACAACGTCGCATATGAGGCAGTTACACTGCAGCAGGGTGAGAACGCCGAAAGCACGCACAGACGGCCCACACTTTATGCAGCAGCTCTGACATATCGGGGTCATTTTTAAGGAATCTCTGCACCACCAAATTCAGCACATGCGCCAGGCAAGGAATGTGCGTCAAACCGGCTAGGCCCAGAGCTGCTACGAGATTTCACCCATTATCACACACCACCAGGCCGGGCTTGAGTCTGACTGCCACAAACCACTCATCGGTCTGTTGTTCAAGGCCCGTCCACAGCTCCTGCGCGGTGTGGGGTTTGTCCCCCAAACAGATACGTTTTAAAACTGCCTGCTGTTGTTTACCCCTGACTGTGCTGAAGTTGGTGGTGAAGGTGTTACGCTGACCGGATGAGGAGCTGGTAAAGGATGAGGAATCAGAGTAGGAGGAGGAAGCAACAGGAGGCAAACTGAAGCGCCCTGCAATCCTCGGTGGTGGAAGGACATGCGACAAACTGCTATCCCCCTCAGGCCCAGCCACCACTGCATTTACCCAGTGTGCTGTTATGGAGATATAATGGCCCTGACCGTGCTTACTGGTCCACGTATCCGTAGTCAGGTGCACCTTGCCACAGATGGTATTGCACAGTGCACACCTGATTTTGTCCCCTACTTAGTTGTGCAGGAAAGGGATGGCTCACCTTGAAAAGTAGTAATGGAACGGCTGGGCACGACATACTGTGGGACAGCCACCACCATAAGGCCTTTAAAACTATCCGTCTCCACCAGATGGAATGACAGCATTTCAAAGGCCAGTAATTTAGAAATGCTGGCATTCAGGGATAGGGATCGCGGGTGGGTAGGGGGTACTTCCTCTTCCTCTCCAGCGTTTGGGAAATGGAGAGCTGAATGCTTCCTTGGGACATTATGGAGATACTTGGTGACCCAGGTGTTGGTATTGCTGGCAGATCCTTTGTTTGTGGGGTGGCAGGTGGCACTGTCACTCCAGAGGTGGATGATACTGCAGCAGAAGAGGAAGCTGGAGGAACCAGAGACCTTTATTGGTTTTTGAGGTGTCTACTCCACTACAGCTCATGCTTTGCACTTAAATGCCTGGTCATGCAGGTTGTGCTCAGGTTGAGAACGTTTATGCCTCGCTTCAGGCTCTCATTGCACAGAGGACGTTCGCCTCGCTTTTGCACCCTGCTCCCTCTTCTGCTGTGCTGGTGGTTCTGTGCGACCACTCTTCCTCCGAACTACATAGGTCACTAGCATGACCTTGATTCCACGAGCGGTCGAGGACCTCATCGTCCTCCACATCATCTTCCACCCAGTCTTCACCCCTGCCTTCCTTGTCGGTCTGCACACTTTCGAAAGCCACAGCAGTTGGCACCTGTGTTTCGTCATCAGCATCTGCATCAAAGGCTGCCAACTAATTTTTTTTTGCCCAAACGAGTGTTTGTTTATCAACTGAATTCGACAGCAGTATATAAGCCTGTAATTTCACATGTGCTGATGCTGCAAGACCTGAAAAGTGTTTTTTTTTGTCAAAATAGTGTGTTTTTAAAACCCCAGAAAATGATGGGTATATTTCTACCTTAAATTGCACACTGACTAATCCAGATGTTGTAGATTGCCCAAAAAATTTTGATTTGCAATGTCCTAAAAGCTCAGATGCAGTGCTCGTGCACTGAACTTGCATAAAATGGCCGCCGCCCACCTAACTAACAGAATTATAAAAGTTTTTTTTTTTTTTTTGTCAATGGGCTTAGGGCAGGGTAAAACGATTGTGCCCTGCACCCACAGAAGTATTTCTATGTAGAGTAGAGTTAGATTCTTTCCTATTTTCTCCCTGAAATCACAATTAAGCAGCATCCTCTTCCTACACTTGTAACAGCAGAGTGACGTGCAGCGCTATGTGACTCAAGCTTATATAGAGCCTGGGTCACATGCTGCTCTGGCCAATCACAGCCCATGCCATTAGTAGGCATGGCTATGATGGCTTCTAAGGTCAGACAGTTAACTGCTTGTTGATTTGCATAATGATGCAAATTTTTTGGTGCAATACGTGAAACATCACATCTTCGCAGGTCTGCATATATGTATGGACCGCAGAACCTAACACACTGCACTGCAACAGCTACACTATATCAGAATATAACCTACACTGACTGTCTCCCACTAACTATCTGTAATATATATATGTATATATATATATATATATATATTCAGCAGGCTGAATCCAGCCTGCTTTTGTGGGAGGGGCGTAGGGGGCTTCTTAACCTCAGCCGCCCAGCTCTCCGGGTGCACGTCCTCTCTCGCCTTTCGCTTGGTAGGAGGAGTTGCACCAGTCAGTCCTGACTTCCGGCCGAGCTGCCTGCACGTGCGGCGTTTCTGTGCGCCAGAACCCGCCGCCAGGTAAGTTGCCCCAGCTTTCTTTCACCCTCCTCCTGCTTCCACCCCACTCACCCCGCGCCACCACTTCTCCCCCCTCCGGTCCGCTCCTCCGCCCGCCGCTTGCCTTGCCTCCATGCGCTCCAGCGTGGAGCGCATCACGTGGCCACCGGACGCCTGGGCGGAAGTCGACGGGGGTGCCGGCACGATCCACCTGCCCCCACACTCGGACCGGCGCTCCCAGTCCCCAGGGTTCCACAAATCCCCCTCCTACCATGCCACCTCTCCCCGCAGGACCTCGCACCACTCCGACCAGCTCCCACTGGGTCCATCGCTGCGGCCACTTCCGGTCCTCCCACTCCCGCAACTTCCGCCCGCCGTGCATCCCAGCGTGGAACGCATCGCTCCACCACGACGGGTCAGGGGTTGCCAGGGGGGGGGCTGGCATCGGCATCCGCGACCGCTTCCGCCTGCTGCGGACCACAACACATCGGGTGCCGACATGTACTGGACATTGTAGATTGTTACACGTAATATGGGTATTCATATGACCTATTGTTCCTAAGGGGGGGGTGATGGCTTTGGCCCTGAAACAAATCACATTGTGAACGGACTGGGTCTGATGCAGGGCAATCTCGGCGCTGCGCTGCCACCATGTGCACCTTACTCACACACTCCAGAACACATTGCTCACAGAGGGGACGTCCATCACCACGTCAGTCCCCACGCAGACTGACGACCCTTCAGAACTCTTGCCCCTGCCCAGCCTCCCGACCGTGGCATGAAAAAAAAAAAAAAAAAAAAAACAGGCATCCATGGCCGCGGCCATCCCAGTCCACTCACACCCCCCGTCACCTTCCGTCTTCCCCAAAAAAAAAAAATTCATGTTTTCCACCTCCGTCCTCCACTACTCTTCTGTCCGCAGGAACGCCCTGCTCTCTTCCCATCTCTTTCCTCTCTCTTGTCGCTTGTCACAGGCAAGGCCTGTTTCCCTCCGTCCTTCCCACATCACCTGTCTGGTGTCCATCTCTCTCTTTGTTTGCCGGGTCACGCAACCCATGTGTCATCAATGTGGTGCGCCCACTCCGCATTCTCACCCCTACCCCGGGCCTGGTACGCCCAGGCCCCACTTTGTCCCAACAGTCATCTTCACAGGTACGCCCTGAACTGCTCCTCAACCCGTCCACCCAGGATCGCCCTGGCACACATTCCACTCAGCGACCCCTCGCTACAAACTCCATCAGTTCCGCTGGGACGCAATCCCACCCATGGCACGCGTTTTCCCACTCCTTGGCTTGCCGCTGCAGCAGTCACGCGTCATTCCCGGCACCGGCCCGGTCATATCCCAGGAAACCTCTGGTCACGCACCAGTTGCGTTTTTTCCCAAATCAATACGTTCGGTCTTGTTCTTTCAGGTGGCTAAGCTACTCCGTGAGTGCTCCTTTAGAATCCTTTGATCCCATTTTGTCTTCCAGGTAAGTAGCGGCCACGATTCGCTATTCTGGCCGCCCGGCATAGCCAATCGTAGCATCATATACTGTTCTTTTCAGGTGAACTAGGGACAATCTCGGCTTCGCCAGTTTTTTTTTTTTTCCGTCCCCTCTATTCGCGGCACAAACGGCTCCAGTGACTTAAGGTAAGTTGATAAATCACGCCCAGCAAGGGGACCTCGCGTCCTCCGGCACCACCGTCCCGCTACGCGCATTTTCTGTAACACCGCCCGCACCCATCTCGCTTCCCCCTCCAGCTTTCGTCTTCTCCCTCTTCGTTTTTTCATCTCTAACATGTCCCACGTTTCCGATGTCGAGGACGCTCTATCGACCGTAGAGTCCGCGGTATCGGAACAAGCAAGTCGCTCTTCTTACCAGACATGGACCATCCCCAAGATGATCGCCGAGCTGAACAAGCGAGGAATCCGCCATTCGGCCACAGCCCGAAAGGACGAATTATATCGCCTCTTGTTTCCTGAGCCATCCACAGGGTCCACGGAGCAGGTCTCCATGTGTACCATACAGTTGTCACTGACGCAACTACACGCCACTATCAATAATCTGTCCAGTTCCATCTGTGACATCAACACCAGGCTCCAGGCAGTTGAAAGCAGGGACGCTTCACCTGCCGCACCCTCCAGTCCCGCCCCTGGTCCTTCCACTTCCCAGCCGTCTTCCCCAGGTAGGTTGTCCGGGACTCCCGAAATAGCACCTTCCTTTTTCGTCCCCGAAAACCTGTGTAGGGACATTCTCGCAGGCAAGGACGTGAACCTGGCTGCGGTCCTCATCTCCACGCACGACACGGTGGAAAACCGGACCATCGCTTGCGGGGACGTGTCCGTAGTCCTGAAGGCCAAAGACTCCAAGTTGAACAAAAAACTCTCCATCCCAGAGTTCGTGCTCGCGTTCAGCCTCTACTGCGACATCATCTGCTCGGCACACCCAGCCAGAAGAGAGGAGCTGGACGCATATCTATACAGGGTCACGGAGCTTGGGCACAAATACGGAGGATTCGCGTTTTACGACTATCACCGGTCATTTTCGGCGAAGGCAGCTGCAGCCCTCGCCCAGTTCCAGCATATCACCAACAACATGGAGCTATTCTGCAGACACTTTGCAGGTCTCAGGTCTCCTTTTTGCTCCAACTGCCAGTCAGTCCTGCACGCCTCCGATTGGTGCCCAAACTCCCACACCTCCCCCCTGCCCAAACAGCAGCCCAGCACTTCTGCCCCCCAGAAACCGGGTCCGCTCCTGGACAAATTAGGTCGCCCCATCGTGTACCTGGGCAAAAACCAGTTGTGTAATAACTTCAATTCCAGCTTCTGCAACTATAGCAAATGTAAGGCGCTCCACATTTGTTCCACCTGCTTCCGGGCCCACCCCCAGTCCTCCTGCTCCCAGCGCTCGGCCAAAAGCTGACTAGCCGACATTAATGTCGCCCTTCTCATCTCCCTCCTCAATACCCACCACGATCCCGCCTTCGTCCATTTCCTGCATTCCGGTTTTTCAACACGCTTCCACACCGGTCTTGTCACCCTGCCTCGGGATTCCTGGGAGACCCCCAATCTCATATCAGCCATGGCGGACCCGGCCTCGGTGGATTCCCTTCTGCAGGTCGAGCTGCAGAAGGGTTTCATCATAGGGCCTTTTCTCACCCCTCCCTTCCAGGTCTACAGGGTGAGCCCCATCGGGTTGGTCTGCAAAAAAATACCAATAAAAAACGATTAATATATGACTTGTCAGCGCCTCATGCATCCAGCACCCCGAGCCTCAACTCCTTGATACCGTCGGAAGAATACTCCATGCACTACTCTTCCCTGGACGAAGCCATCCAACTTATCCTACAGGTAGGGGCAGGTGCTTGGCTCTCAAAAGCGGACATTTCGGACGCTTTCAAGCTTCTGCCAATCCAACCCCACCTCTGGAGGTTTCACGGGATCAAATGGAGGGACCAGTACTACTTTGCCACCCGCCTCACGTTCGGGTCAAAGAGCAGCCCCTGGCTCTTTGATCAGTTCGCCCAGGCCCTCCATTGGATCCTGGTAAACCACGGCAGCTGTCCCAGAGTCATACACTACCTGGACGATTTCTTACTGGTCGAGAACCCCAACCAGGTGCCCGACAGATTGGAAAGCCTCCTTAGCATTTTTTCCGCCTTACAGGTCCCAGTGGCACCATCAAAGGTTGATGGCCCTAACATGGTCCTCACCTTCTTGGGTATCACGCTAGATACCTGCAGAATGGAAGCCAGACTCCCAGAGGACAAACTAGTCAGGCTCCAGTCATCCATTTCTGCTCACATCGGATCCAGAACCATGTCCAAGGGCGACCTGCAGTCACTTCTTGGCTCTCTCAATTTTGCAACCCGCATCATGCCACAAGGACGATCCTTCACAGCAAGACTCCTCCAATTGTTACCCACAGCCACAACCCAGGACTCGCTGATTCAACTGGACAGTGAAGCCCTGGCCGACCTTGACATGTGGAGGGTCTTTCTGTCAGCATGGAATGGCATCTCCATGTTCGTCCCTCGCTGGAGTCCCACCTGCCCGACCGTGTACTCCGATGTGGCAGCATCCGTCGGGTTTGGCGCCTTATTCGGCCACCAGTTGTTCGCTGATTCCTGGCCCTCCCAGATCCACTCAGACCCTCAAGCCATTCAGTCCTCTCCTCTCCTTGAATTGTACCCCATCGTGGCAGCCGCACAAGTCTGGGGCGAGGAATGGAGCAACATGCCCGTGCGTTTCATCACCGACAACCACACGGTCGTCGACATCATCACCAAAGGCAGATGCAGCTCACCCAAAGTCATGCGCTTCCTACGCAAGCTCATCTGGCTTGCCCTCAAGTACAATTTTCATGTTTTTTGCACCCACATCCAGGGCATCAGGAACGTCGCAGCAGATGCCTTGTCTCGCTTAAACCTAACTCTCTTCTTCCAGGTCATGCCACAAGCCGAGAGAATCGGGATTCCACCCCCGGACTTCGGCTCTCTGATCCTGGACTAGACAGGCACCTAGTCATGGCTCAAACTCTCATCCGCAAGTCCCTGTACGAAAACTCCACAAGGAACTACCGTCTGGTTGGAAAGCTTTCGAGGTATTTCGTAACCTTCACCCCAGGGGCAACGTACTTTCATCATGGCTTTCCTGGCATACTGCCACAAGGACCTACACCTCTTTTTCAGCACCATCAGATCGTATCTGTCAGGGGTCCAGCATCACCTCATGATCCATCATCCAGACAGCAACCCAATCTTTTCTTCCCACGCCATCAAAGCCACGCTGCGGGGTATTCAAAAAAGCTCTCACAAATCCGGACCCTCCAGGCAACCCGTCTCAGGGGACCTGTTCAGGAAACTCTCATCCTCCCTAGACAGCAGTCCTTTTGGCCCTTTCAGAAGCTGCATTCTCAAAGCCGCCCTCTACTTAAGCTTTTACGGCTTTCTCCGGCCCGGGGACTTCACCGTCACCTCTCCTCACAACTCAGGCCCTGCTCTAAACCAACTCACCCTTAGTCACGAGCATTTCACTTTCACCTAGCCAGTCTCCAAATCCTCACAAACCAGGCCCCCAGTGCACATAGAATACTTCCCTACTTCCAACTCCTGGTGTCCCGTGGCCGTCCTCAACAGGTTACTAACCACCCTGGGCAATCGGGCTCCCGCCAGCCCTCTCCTTCCTTTCCCGTCACGACCACTCACGTCCTCGCAGTTCGTCAAACACATTCGCAGCCTCGCTTCCGGGTTAGGGTTCAACCCCCAGGCCATCACGGGCCATTCATTCAGGATCGGAGCCGCCTCCGCCCCCTCCAAACATGGGGTCCCGGCCCATATCATCTGCAAGATGGGCCACTGGAAGTCCTCCTGTTTCTCACAATACATCCCGCATCCGAAAGCCGAAATCGCCGCGGCTTTCTCTGACTTTTCTGTAGTACCATCATTCACAAAGAGTTGCTTCCTACACCTTTCCTACTCGTATTTTGCCCCCTTTATTTGGCCTACCCTCGTCACGTGGCAACAGGCACACCACCAGCCACTGTAGCTAGATTAGGTTCAGTCACACTCTCCAGGCTTCGCGCCGTAGCCAGGACCACAAATATATATATATATATATATAGTTGAAGAAAAAAAAAATGGCGGCACTGGTGCTTAAAATTACAAAAGGTAGGGTGCACGTCCCAAGGGGAATAGGCTTCTTACCCCGTTAAGTAAATCCGGAAAGACGAGAGGCACTCCAATGATAAAGAAATAGTGAACCTTTATTCACCCAGGTGAATAAAGGTTCACTATTTCTTTATCATTGGAGTGCCTCTCGTCTTTCCGGATTTATATATATATATATATATATATATATAAAAGCTATCTAACTATCTATCTAATGTAATAAGTTAAAAGCACAGACCACAGCAATGACACTGCTGTCTATCTCAGAACTTGTAGAAACTGTAGAAAATGACTGCTGGGGAGGTTCTTATATAGTAAGGGGTAGGCAAATTTCCTATTGGTTGCTAGGGATGTTGCTAAGCTCAGACAAAGACATTGCAGCCTTCTCATTGGCCGACAAACAAGAAGAGAGGTTACTGATGGAAAATAAATCTAGAATATTCAAAATTGCGAATATTTCACTATATTCTAAATATTTGTGAATTTTCGAAGTTCTGATATTCGCGATTAATATTTGCTATTTGAAAGAACAAATCATCAATTCTGATGAGTTATCAAGGCTGCCAGTACCTGACACATCGCCAGAAAAAAAAACATGAAATAATATGACCTATTTAACCACTTTAACCCCGCTAGCTGAAACCCCCTTAATGACCAGAGCACTTTTTACACTTCTGCACTACACTACTTTACCCGTTTATTGCTCGGTCATGCAACTTACCACCCAAATGAATTTTACCTCCTTTTCTTCTCACTAATAGAGCTTTCATTTGGTGGTATTTCATTGCTGCTGACATTTTTACTTTTTTTGTTATTAATCAAAATTTTACGATTTTTTTGCAAAAAAATGACATTTTTCACTTTCAGCTGTAAAATTTTGCAAAAAAAACGACATCCATATATAAATTTTTCGCTAAATTTATTGTTCTACATGTCTTTGATAAAAAAAATGGTTTGGGTAAAAGTTATAGCGTTTACAAACTATGGTACAAAAATGTGAATTTCCGCTTTTTGAAGCAGCTCTGACTTTCTGAGCACCTGTCATGTTTCCTGAGGTTCTACAATGGCCAGACAG